>NC_134694.1:25037972-25290472 GCF_050947455.1 Rhinoderma darwinii | reverse complement strand
GTATATATGTCTGTGTGTATGTATAGGTAGACTAATAGATCCAGCAGCATCGGTATAATGTGGGTGCAAGCCAACGAGAGCAGACCAAGATCCCAATTGTATATAGTACAAAAAAATAGGCAGCACTCCGTTCAAGTAAAGGTGAAAAAGAGGGTACTTTATTGTCCCATAAACAGCAACGTTTCAGCTCCTTCCGCTGGAGCCTTTCTCAAGCAACTAACATGTGAGTGATACAGTGTATAAATCCTAGTGTCAATCAACAATCAATAAAAGACCAATAAGGTCAGAGCATATAAAAATACATTAATAAAAAAGGAATTTTCAAAGCAACACACATCATTACAAAAAGTGCAAACACATCATGTACAATTAAGTTGGATACTAAAAAGTACAGAATCTCAAAGCAGCAATCTCTTTAAAGTATCCAATGCATACAAGTGGGAACATCCGTGAAGTGTATATGTGCATAATATAAATAATTAAAAACGGAGATCACCTCATGGAGCCTCCTCATCACGGCGCCGCCATTAAGGAAACCAGAGAGCGAAACTGCGCATGCGTGAAGAATTAAAACGCGTCTAGGGCATCAGAGATATCTGAATGACGGCCGCGCATGCGCCCAACATCCAGGATGCAGACGCGGCCATCTTACATGTGGGAACAACAGGGTAATCGTGTTAAATGTGACGTAAGAACACTAATATATCAATTATTTCCATAAATAGATACCTTAAAGTGCATGTGCAATGTACATCTGTAGTGTACCTAGAGATTATGAAAAGAAAACGGGTGTACCACGTAGTGAGCATTTAAGTCTGAACACAGACAGCGACCTCTACAGTAAGTAAAACAGAATGCAAGTGTCAACTAGATTAAGAATAGTAAATGGAGATTAAAGAGAAAGACAGATTGACTTGACTGTATCCTTCTGTCAAAATAAGGCACAGGGCGTACAGGCACCAAAGATACAAAATGCATCTATGTGCTACAATGTAACCCCAAAATCCTATATACATAGATTGTTTACAGTAGTCTGTCCATAAAATGACTGTAATTATAGAAAGAAAAAAAGGGGGAAAAAACGAGCACCCACTATGTGAGACCCAAATAGAACAGGTATAAATAGATAATAAAACCATTAAAAAATATCTCATATGATGCCCAAAGACACAATACATCATAGAAAATTTTGCGAAAAATGCTTAGTTTATTATATAGAATTCGTGATGACTTGTAACTCCAGAGGTGTTCTTCAACATAACATGAGAGAATCTGAAAAACAAATAAAATATCTGTAAATATTAAAATATATCATGTATGTATACCAATGAAAAAACGTCAAGTTCTGACATAGATGGATCCGAGGAAAGGAAATATATATATATATATATATATATATATATATATATATATATCTGTGTGTGTGTATGTATATATATATATGTCTGTGTGTGTATGTATATATATATATATATATATATATACACATACAGTGAAGGAAATAAGTATTTGATCCCTTGCTGATTTTGTAAGTTTGGCCACCGTCAAAGTCATGAACAGTCTAGAATTTTTAGGCTAGGTTAATTTTACCAGTGAGAGATAGATTATATATATATTGAAAAAAATAAGAAAATCACAAAGTCAAAATTCTATATATTTATTTGCATTGTGCAGAGAAATAAGTATTTGATCCCCTACCAACCATTAAGAGTTCAGCCTCCTCCAGACCAGTTACACGCTCCAAATCAACTTGGTGCCTGCATTAAAGACAGCTGTCTTACATGGTCACCTATATAAAAGACTCCTGTCCACAGACTCAATTAATCAGTCTGACTCTAACCTCTACAACATGGACCAAAGAGCTTTCTAAGGATGTCAGGGACAAGATCATAGACCTGCACAAGGCTGGAATAGGCTACAAAACCATAAGTAAGACGCTGGGTGAGAAGGAGACAACTGTTGGTGCAATAGTAAGAAAATGGAAGACATACAAAATGACTGTCAATCGACATCGATCTGGGGCTCCATGCAAAATCTCACCTCGTAGGGTATCCTTGATCCTGAAGAAGGTGAGAGCTCAGCCGAAAACTACACGGGGGGAACTTGTTAATGATCTCAAGGCAGCTGGGACCACAGTCACCAAGAAAACCATTGGTAACACATTACGCCGTAATGGATTAAAATCCTGCAGTGCCCGCAAGGTCCCCCTGCTCAAGAAGGCACATGTACAGGCCCGTCTGAAGTTTGCAAATGAACATCTGGATGATTCTGAGAGTGTTTGGGAGAAGGTGCTGTGGTCAGATGAGACTAAAATTGAGCTCTTTGGCATTAACTCAACTCGCCGTGTTTGGAGGAAGAGAAATGCTGCCCATGACCCAAAGAACACCGTCCCCACTGTCAAGCATGGAGGTGGAAACATTATGTTTTGGGGGTGTTTCTCTGCTAAGGGCACAGGACTACTTCACCGCATCAATGGGAGAATGGATGGAGCCATGTACCGTCAAATCCTGAGTGACAACCTCCTTCCCTCCACCAGGACATTAAAAATGGCTCGTGGCTGGGTCTTCCAGCACGACAATGACCCGAAACATACAGCCAAGGCAACAAAGGAGTGGCTCAAAAAGAAGCACATTAAGGTCATGGAGTGGCCTAGCCAGTCTCCAGACCTTAATCCCATCGAAAACTTATGGAGGGAGCTGAAGATCCGAGTTGCCAAGCGACAGCCTCAAAATCTTAATGATTTACAGATGATCTGCAAAGAGGAGTGGGCCAAAATTCCATCTAACATGTTTGCAAACCTCATCATCAACTACAAAAAACGTCTGACTGCTGTGCTTGCCAACAAGGGTTTTGCCACCAAGTATTAAGTCTTGTTTGCCAAAGGGATCAAATACTTATTTCTCTGTGCACAATGCAAATAAATATATATGATTTTGACAATGTGATTTTCAGTTTTTTTTATATAATCTATCTCGCACTGGTAAAATTAACCTAGCCTAAAAATTCTAGACTGTTCATGGCTTTGACAGTGGGCAAACTTACAAAATCAGCAAGGGATCAAATGCTTATTTCCTTCACTGTGTGTGTGTGTGTGTGTGTGTGTGTGTGTGTGTGTGTGTGTGTGTGTGTGTGTGTATATATATATATATATATATATATATATATATAGTGATACATATCCGTTTT
Organism: Rhinoderma darwinii; assembly: GCF_050947455.1. Classification (NCBI taxonomy): domain Eukaryota; kingdom Metazoa; phylum Chordata; class Amphibia; order Anura; family Rhinodermatidae; genus Rhinoderma; species Rhinoderma darwinii. The sequence continues at coordinate 25,287,286 of NC_134694.1, read as the reverse complement.
ATACAAGCGCTCTGCAGACCATGTAAGTGAATACTGTTCAATTCAGTGACTCACATGGGACGACTTCTCTGGTTGTATTCGTTCACTTTCCCTTTTCTCCTACATCCAGCCCAGACTACAAGGACGACTTCTCCCAACCAACTTATTCCCCAACCTCTACAAAAACTCACCATCCATAGTGCCCCAGATAGTAATAATACCACATTTAGACCGCGCACAGTAATAGTACACCTCTTTTGTGCTCCACACAATCGTGACCCTAAACCATAATAGGGTCCCCTTTGGGCCCCAAACAGCAATAGATCCCCCACACAGTAGTAATGTCCTTTCTACCCCTTTGTACCCTCACACAATAGTAGTCCTCTTTTTGCTGTGCTGTAGTGTCGGGATTGTGTTAGCGAAGTGTCAGTATTCTAAATACACATCACGTCCTGGCTGGTAGTGATGCCTATTCATTTTCAGGACACTTGAGTAACGACGTGTGTGTATGTGGCTGCACATAGTGATCTAGTAAGATCACTATACTGTGTAAATGAATGTAGAGAAGTGTATGACGCTGATTGGTCAGCGTCATACACTTATCTCCACAACGCCCACTTGGTCAAAAAGTAAAGCACGCCCAGTTGTCTAAGAAAGTCATTAGCATAAAGCTAAAATAGGTCAAAAATAGGCCAATAAAAAAACACTGCTGTAATCTTCATTACAGCGCCAATAACATTATGTAGAAGATAGGCCACTTGTAGTGTGGTGACAGGGCCTCTTTAAGCTCCCCATAACAGCTGCTATACCTGCTGCTCTAGTAACACTTGTTTTACAAAGTTCAGATGAATTCACACTGGCCTTACTTCAACTAGCAGGGTTTTGTAAGGCCCCATGTACACGACCGTGGATTTTATCCGTAATTACAGACCCATTAATTTATATGGCCGACTGACCCCTTCCCGTATATTTACGGGAAGGTGTCTGGACTGTAGAAAGATTTAGTAAAAAAAATAGGCCTGTGCGTAACCGTGATCACGGACCGGGATTACAGCTACAGCCATGTGCAGGGGGCTTAAGAAAGGGATTTATTGCTGATGCACCTCTAATGCTCGGGATTGGTGAGATACAAAAGGGAAATATTGGTTGCCCATCTGACAACTTTCATGCTAAAAAAGAATGGCAAAGTGCATCCTGAAACCCCTGCCTTGGGCACCAAGGGAGCTTGTCCCGCCCCTGATTCATGCACGGCAAATGTATAAAGTTCTACGTTAGTCTCGCTTCGCTTAGACCCTGTTCACATCCTTCGTGATGTACGCTTAACGTGTACGCCAGGAAAGCTACCGGCATACGTGCTAAATGTGTCCATAGGGTTATATTAGCCTGATGGAGGCCAAAAGTAGACTATGCTTTTCCATACAAAAATATCCAATAAAAAAAAAAAAAAAAAAGTTTTTTTCTTAGAGAGGATTTTTTTTTTTTTTACAATGGGAACCTATTTGTGATGGATACCACTGTATGGCATCCATTTAACATATACATTGGGAGATTTTCAAGCATATACCTTAGAGGCCATAACCATAATGTGAACAGGGCCTTCCTTACAGTAATACGGAGCATGCACTTTATTCACTGACTTTGGGGATGATCTTTTATGCGGATACAATAAACAGGTTCTTCCTATTTTGTTTCACTCATGAAGCTATTACAAAGCGGAGTACTGTCAGTGGGACAGATAGGCATCCCATGAGTCAGCAACGACAGGAGCCAGCTGGTAGTTTGCACCAGGAACGGATTAGATGTGTAGCCTAGCTCTGTGACTGGATATAAATCCTTTTTGCCTGACTGTTATGAAGGGGAGAGGCTGGTGCTTGCTCCACGCTGTGCCCCTCTGCCTCTCTTCTGCTTCTCACTCACCCCAATGCCTGTGATCACACCATGAGCAGGAGAACTGCTGCAGCCATCTGGAGTGCGCTCTGTCTTCTTGCAGGTAAATGGGATTTATCTTGGAGGTGAGGATCACCGCATCCATAAGAGCATTCAAGCTGATCAAGGGAGAACTAGAGGTTATAGCAAAACTAGTATAAGAACTGTAGTTATCCAGCTCCTAGACATATATTGTTTAGCTCCACACACTGGTACCCAACAGTTGTCTATTATAATTATAATCATAGTTCTAGTATATCTGAGGCCCTTGGCAAGCACAAAATGCATAAAACTTGTCTGGAATGAGGGGAAAAAACTTCATAGAGGCCTATAGTAAAAATGTAGAGAATTTACTGTAGATGCAGCAACTTTCAAACGTATCTACAGAAAAGTATCTACAGGATGAGAAATAAAATATCGATATGGACTTGCTGTAAGTGTTTACAAGCCAGATATACGCTGTGAAGTATTAGGTGTGTTATTCTTTTAGTGTATTATGGGGAATGTTGTAATATTTGAGATTGTTTAGTACAATAATATTTAGTTGTTACAATTCTGTGCAGTATTATACTCTACCCCTAACATTACTCAAAAACTACAATGTTTATTATGAAGGAAAACTCTGGACACGTTCTCATTATAAACTTTTCCTATACACTTATCCTGTAACCTGTCATGACTATACTGAAGCTTTGTCTCCGCTTTTGCCATTATTATGAGTTGATTATTTTTTTTTTAAATAATATTACTAGATCCATGATATTATGCTATACAGTAAATAGATTTTAGACTTTTCACTGATTCATGATTGACTAACAATTAGTTATTTCGATTATTAATTGGAGTATTAAGTCTTACTAGACTGTAATTACGGGCTATATGGATTATAGGTTTATTTTCACCATGAATAGACAGTAGCTGAATATCTGGATTTAAGAATTCAGATCTGAAATGCTGAGCATATTTGCAAAATGAAGTTGGTGGTTGTTGTGTTTGTTTTTGTTTTTTTGTAGGGTTCCATCTATTTCTATGGTGTACAATCTGATGCACAATTGTATCAGTTTGCATCAGTCTAAGGGCTCATTCACACGAGCGTGAATCTCGTTCGTGTGCTATGCATTGAAATAACACACAGCACACGGCCAATGGGGCTGTTCACACGTGTGAGTTTTCACGCAGCGAGTGTTCGTTGCGTGAAACTCACTGCATGTCCTATATTGGTGCGTATTCATGCACCTAGCCGCCCATTGAAGTCTATGGGTGCGTGAAAGCCACGGATTGCACATGGATGCACATACGCGTGCTTACCGTGTTTTACGCATCAATTGCATTGAAAAAAAAGAGTGCTTGCGAGTTCGTGAAACACACATGCCACTCGCAAAGCACAGTGATGCAAAACGCAACGCAAATGGGCAGATTTACGCGTGTTTTTTATTCGCGTAAATCTGTCACGCTCATCTGAATGTAGCCTTACCAGGATCATTTCATCATTTGTTTTAACACATTCTGTTTGTTTGGCTCCTGTAAAAACAAGCAAATAAAAAATGATGCAACGTGATATTTTTTCCCATGTTGTATTTTGACTAATTAGTTTTAAGAAACATCTTTATTGAAATAACAATTGTGAATATGATCAGAATTGCTGTTCTATTTAACGGGAGTTGATTGCGTGGGCAATGAATATATTTATCTGGAGCCAGCACTGCCTGGTACAGCCCTGTGCATTTTGTTTGTCTTAAGTAATGGACTGCTTGTGTCAGTCCTGGGAAGAATTTGCTGCATTCCTGTGTGCGCTCACTCCTGATGAACATGAAAAGGGAGGGCTGGAGGAGGTATAGCGTAAGATATGAGCTCTCGTGATGAAGGGTTAACTGCTCTGTCCAGGTTAGGACTAGAAGCTTTCACTTGACTGTAACCGAGTGAATGTCAATTTGTACTATTCCTGTTACTTATTTCATTATTGTCACATTGGTTGAGGTCCGGGAGAGGAGACCCCACTTATGTCCTGAATAAATGAGGTGTAGTTTTCATTAACACCCAAAAATGTCACTGGAAAGATGTAGGGTAGATGCATACAGTGCATTCATGGAGATTTCCATGTGTAGACCCCACTGGTGGGACCTTCTGAGATGCACGTTACAATGCAAAACTCCTTGTTACTTTTTTGAAAATTTTTCGACTGCGCTATTGATTCAGTAAAAAACAAAGGAACCCTGTCGCAACGGTGACAAACGGAAACCATTAGCAAACTTTCCGTCACCATTGAGATCAATGGTGATGCAAACAAAAGCTAAGGTTTCCATTGAGGGGTTCCCCCAACAGAAACCTCCGACGGAACTCAACGGAAAGACAATGCTGATGTGAACAGGCCCTAACAATAAAGTGCTGTTAACCACATTTCTGTATGAAGAGAAGGAACTTCATCCCATTTAGGTTAATCTACAGTCATAGAGCACTGGGTGTGATCAGTAATAATCCTTGGAGCCATATGTCATCTGAGTTTAGTCTCTAAACTTCTAACAAGGAAACAATAAAAACTGTTTAGGGTATATTCACACACGGTTGATTTTGTTGCAGAAATTTCTACAACTGCTCCATATACCTGAATAGGGTTTGTAAAAAAAAAAATACATGCACATGTTGCAAAAACAAATCATTTTAGTAATTCATACAGCTGGTGGCTAGATCCAATGACTATATTTTCAATGGCACTCTGTTAACCTTATCCCTGTACCAGTTATATTGCGGTAGTGTATTCCTGAACTAGGAGATCATTCAAAGAGATTTATCATCTATTATAAATATTGATATTCGATGTAACCTGGTATAGAGTTCAGGGTCTGCCATTTCTGATCATTTTCATTTAAGCCTTGTTGTAATTTCTGCAACCTGCAATTATTCAGTAGCTGGCACCATATTCCCCAACAGGTGTTCACACTGCAATTTTGGAACATAAATCATCCTTTACATTCCATTTTTTCCGAAAAATATCCTTGCAAATGCAGAAGTGGTTCATGTAATAAGCATTTATTGATTTCCAGCATTATAAAGAGCGAAAAACAAACCACAGAGAATAGTTGACTTTTTTTTTGTAAACAAATTTTATTGAGTTTTATAACATTACAAAAAGCAGAAAATCAAAGAAAAATCAAATATTATATATCAAAATTGATCTATGAGAAAAGGAAATGTACAATAATAGCAACATATTGCATAAGATATAACAGAGAATACAATATTCTGCAACATTCGCATTATCGCCGATGTACATTGAGGTACTTGTTGTTACAAATAACATTAGACCAGAGTAACTTAAACAATCAAACGTACCCCCCCCCCCCCCCCCCACCATAGCTCAGGGGCCCATCAGTTTTCAATTAATCTTCAATAGAAACCAATATACGACATTTGGACATCAGATCTAATAATCATATATATCTTCATGGTCAAGCTTTGTGTACCCCCCCTCCCTGCACTAGTCCTTCACTGAGACCCCAAGTTACCTAGCGTCCCCGCAACCGCTCTTGTCAAATACCAGGACGTGTAATGAAATGGTGCCATCAATTCCACAATCTCGCTTTGTTGATAATGCTTGGAAATAAAAGTCTTCCATTTCTGGAAAAATTTGGAAGCTTTAGCTTCCGGTGTACGCTCTATGTCTAACTTATCCATATGTATACCCTTCTTCATCTGGTACACTAGATCTGTAAGTGTAGGTATAAGGGGCGTAGGCCATTGTGCCAATAAGCATCTTTTAGCAATCAGCAAGAATACATGAAGGGCTTGTGGTACACTAGGGAGATCGGGAAAGACATGAAACAGCAGAGATAGTGGGTCCAGGGTAAGTGAGATTTCCCAAGTATCCTTTATAAATTGCACTATCTCGGTCCAATACGGAACGAGTTTGGGGCACTTCCATAATCCATGTAGAAGATCGGTTTTGGGAGTGGCACATCTTGGGCAAGCCTCCAATCTATCTGGCGCATTTGGATGTGGGGGAATATTGAACCCATAAATAGCGCGATGTATAAATTTAAAATGTGTCTCACGCCATTGCTCATTTACTACCGCTTTTCTCACTTTTAACCACCCTTTCAAAATTTGTTGAGATAATTCTGAGACCGGGAACTCTTTGCTCCATGCTTTAAACAGAAGTGCTGCCGTAGACCTCCCCTGTTGGTCCCGAAATGTTTTATACAGATGTGATAAGGAGGTTTTTGCTGGAGGAGATTCAATCATAGAATCAATGGGGTTTTCCAACCACGCCTGTGTCACCCCTCGACTTAAGGAGCGTATAAAAGAGTGTAGCTGACAGTAAGCTAAATGATGATGCAAAGGGATATTAAAAGTATCTACCAGTTCCTGAAAGCTCCTTACACGGTTTTCAGAAGGGTGCAGAATGTGCCTGAGTGTTGTGATGCCCAAAGCCCGCCAATGCTGAAAATTAGAGTTTTCTCTCCCCTGCGTGAAGCCCGGGTGTCCCCATAGATTCATGTGTGGGGATATACGCTGAGGAAGCCCAAATGAAGACCTAAGGGACTTCCATGCCATTATTGTATCTCGTAATAATATGCGGTGCCTCACATTGTCAGGAAGTATACCAAAAGCAGTATGCAGCAACGATGACAACTGCAGCGGATACACCACTCCTGCCTCTAGGGAATAATTGGAATAAAAGTTAGATTGCTGCAACCAGTCTATCCCGTGACGAGCCAGGCATGCTAAATTGTACCTACGAAGGTCCGGGAAATTAAGGCCTCCCTGGTCTTTGGGTAACATAAGCTTCCTCAGCGCTATCCTTGGTCGTTTTTGGGACCAAATAAAGGACGTAAAGGCTGCATTAAGTTTCAAAATATCAGTGTGTCTAAGGAGAAGGGGTATAGTCTGCATCGGGTACAGCAATCTGGGAAAACTTATCATCTTAAGTAAATGACATTTTCCCATAAAAGATAATGGCAAGCTGCGCCACCTCGTTAATTCATTAACCAATTTAGACAACAGGGGGGGGGTAGTTGAGAGTATATATAGAATCTGGGGTACAGCCTATATGGATTCCCAGATATTTGATTGAACTTTTGGCTATGGTCACCGGGATGTTTAGAGTGGACCAGTTACTTGAGGTTCGTGTACGGGACAAATCTAGGAGTTCACATTTCTCCACATTCACCTTAAACCCGGAAGAGGCCTCGAAAGCCCTCAGTAGGTCAAAAACCCTAGGAAGGTCCCTAAGCGGGTCTGATAAAAAGACCAATACATCGTCTGCAAAATATGACGCCTTAACTACTGCCGAGCCTACCGCTATACCATGAATATCCCCATCAGCCTCCAATGTCCTAATAAAAGGTTCAAGGGCAATGTTAAAAAGAAGAGGGGAAAGCGGGCAACCTTGTCTGGTGCCCTTAAATAAAGGAATAGGGGATGACAGGAAACCAGGAGTGTATACCCGTGCTGACGGTTCTGTGTAAAGTGCGGACAAGTATGTGCGAAAAGGGCCCACTATATGCATGGAATCTAGAGTCCTACGCAACCATCCCCAGTCCACCATATCAAAAGCTTTTTCGGCATCCACAGTAAGGATTGCTGGAGATGGATGAGCAGGAGTATTAAGATTTACGTCGTCTAGAACACTCAGAATTTTCCGTATGTTTGACACTGCTGAGCGGCCCTTGACGAAGCCCACCTGGCTAGGGGAAATTAATCTAGGGAGAATGAAGGCTAGCCTATCTGCCATTATTTTAGACATCAACTTAAGGTCCAAATTAATTAACGAGATTGGTCGGTATGATGATGCTAGAGCAGGATCCTTATCCTGTTTCGGCAATACCTTTTATATAAGCGACATTAGAGGCTGGTGGAATCGGCTGTCCAGACAGGTAGCCATTATATAGTTGAAGCAAACATGGAGCCATTTGATCCCTCAGAGCTTTGAAATATTCCCCAGTATACCCATCGGGGCCTGGCGCTTTATTGAGTTTCAAGGAATTGATCGCAGATTTAAGCTCATCTTCCGTAATTGGGGAATCTAACAAGACCTTCTCTTCCTCGGTAAGAACAGGCAAATTTAGTGAATCTAAAGAAAGAGGAGTCACCCCCGGTATACTCTGGCGACTGGCGTATAAAGTGGCATAAAAATCCCTCAAAATGGAATTGATCTGTTTGGGGTGATTCTGCATCTGCCCCAATTGATCCTTTAACCTAGCGATAACAGAGTGTGACCATGGTCCTTTTGAGAGCCTGGCCAGAAGACTGCCTGCCTTGTTGCCAAATCGAAACAATTTCGCCTCTAAGGCCGAACGCTTCAATTTCTCACCCTTATCTAACCATAGCTCGTAATCGCTTTTGGTTTTTTCCAGGCTTCTCTATTAACTAGAGAAGGCGAATTCTGGAAAAGAGTGTAAGATGTCCTGAGAGTTGTACTGTAAGTCTCAATTTTTTGTTTAGTTACTTTCTTAAAATTAGCGACATATGCCATAATGTGACCCCGCATGACTACCTTCGCTGTATCCCAATAAAGCTGGGTGTTATCTGCATGAGCTCCATTTGTCAATTCAAACTCCTGCCACCATCCTTTAAGTTTGCTTTGGAAGGATTCCTCCGTAGCCAGATTTGACGGAAATCTCCATAAGTAATCCGTGCCGTGGGGGAAGCAATCATGTACTTCCAATACTACAGGGGAATGATCCGAGATAAGCATCTGCTCAATTGCACACCCTCGCATTCGGTGTAATAAAAGTGGGGATACTAACATATAGTCAATGCGAGACCAGGATTGGTGTGGATGTGAATAATGGGAATATTCTCTACCATCTGGGTTTTGAAGTCTCCAGATATCCGTCAAATCAGTGGCTGTAAGGAATTTTTTTAATATCGCTTCAGTTGTGATAGAGGGGGCTCTCCCCCCCTGAGCTGTGGTGGTCCTATCTTCACTCGGGTGTAAAACGACATTTAGGTCACCTCCTAGAATTTTATGTGGATGTCGATCCGCTCCAATTGTAGTGCTTAAATTGTGAAAAAAGGATGAACTACGTGTGTTTGGGTCATAGACATTGTATAGACTGATATGTTCTGTGGAGCCAGTAAGTAACACATTTATCCATCGACCTTCCGAGTCTCTAGACACCTGTGACACTGTTGAGGAAAACTTTTGGTGTATAAGAACAAGAACTCCAGCTTTCGAATCGACAGCCGGGGATCCGAACACTTGACCCACCCACAACCTTTTCATCCTAAAGAAATCTGCCTCTGCCAAATGCGTTTCTTGTAAGAGTGCTATGTCTGCACGCAAACGCTTCAGATGACGCAGTATCATCATGCGTTTATGTGGAGACCTTAGTCCTTTGACGTTCCAGGATATAATTCTCATATAAGAGCAATTGAATATACGGTATGGAAATAGATGTCCCTGAGCATGGATTCCCACAACATAAACTGCCTATTCAACCGTTTAACTAAAAACAATAAAACAATCCCCGCACTGGAGGTGTGGATTAATACCTTATCTCCCACCCATTGGTGCAATAAGACTTCACTTATTTCCGACACACAGAAATACATTACCAAAAAAGCAACTAGGTTATGTATCATAGAGCAATTACATTCAGTAGCCTTCCATTCCCCCGTTCCTAAGTAGAATCAACTGGGGTTGCTTAATAAAGAACAACATGAAACAGTTAGTATGTCCATACCACATCTTCCATATCGGCAAGACTCAGAAGAAATGAAAAACCGTCATCCAGACCCTTCTCTCTGGCAGGTAATATAGAAGCTGACTCAAAACAGGCAATCATCGGTGATCATCAGCTCTGTCCGACCATATTAGTCATCAAAATCTTGTCAGGTATCAGCTGAAACCAGACGTCCCACCCGCTGAGGCTTCGGAGAAGATGGCGGAATTGTAGTAATGTCCCGACTGTCTTCTACGCTCTGCCTCCGAAATCCCGGAGCCGAGCGATGAGGTACATCCTTTGAAATTGAGGGCTTCAAGCTTGCAATGGCCTCTTCCGGGGACTGGAACGAATCAAATGACCCATCCGAATGAAAAACTTTTAAAACCGCAGGGTACAGTAAAGCAAATTTCATCTGGCGTTTGTATAAATCTGAGCAAATTTGAGAGAATGCTCGCCTTTTCTTAGTAACTTCCGCCGAGAAGTCTCCAAAGATGAGGATACGATGGCCTTTGTAATCTAATCCATCTTTTCTGTTCTTGAAGGATTTGAGCACAAACATCTTGTCAGAGTAATCTAGGTACTTTACAATTACTTGCCTCGGGCGATCTCTCATTGTATTCACATCGCTACGATTATCTGACTTTGCCGCACGCAGATCAGCTCCAATTCTATGTGCTCTTTCCACCCTGCATGGATGGTGAATGCCCAAAGCTGCCGGCAGATCCAGCTCACATAGACGTCTCAGATCTTTAGCTGGCACCGATTCTGGTAAGCCGACGATGCGCAGATTATTCCGCCGAGAGCGGTTCTCTAGATCTTCTACCCGCTCCCAGTTTCTTGTTCTCCAACCGTGTATCTCGTACAAGTTGCTGTACCTCCTCAAGTCCAGAATCCATATCCTGAATCGCCGTTTCCAGCTTATCTAGACGTTCCTCATGCTGTGTCACCGAGGTATGCAGGTGCGACAATGAGGTTTCTATCGTTTTAGACAGAGATTCCTGCAAATCTGGGGTAATTAACTGTGCCACCTGTAACGCCAGTTGCTTGTAATCAATAACACAGGATGTGTCGTCCATGCCCCGTACTTGTGAGGAGCTGAGCTCCGAATGTTCAGGCAAGACACTAGGCGGGACAGGCCCGTCCGCCATATTGGGCAGTTGTTCAGCCACGCGGCCTGATTTGCTTTGCGTCTTGGATTTCCCCATTACTGAGACAAATCTGTCCATGCACTCACCGGTCGAACGGGTACTGCGCCCGGAAGATGGCTGGGTGATCTGTGCTTCCCCAGAGAACGTAAGTATGGTCTGACAGGGAGATATGTGGAACGGAGGCAGGAGCGCTCTCAGGCGTGCATCTCTACATGCCGGGGCCGGAACCGGAAGTCTAGTTGACTTTTTTAAGGTAGTCTTATAGTAGGGAATTAGTTCTTATTTGATATAAAGTAATCTGTCGATTTTATCAGGGGCATACGTACAATAAATCAAAATGGGCTCCTCCTCATGATGATGGTTTATGCTACCACATTGCCCTAAACTTGGTAACACCCAAGAGGCTTAACTTGAAGACCCTGGGCCCCGATGCAAAATCTATAACAGCGCCTCAAACTTTACACACAGTTTATTGCACTAGTGTCCTCTTATGTGGCAGAGGAACCACTGGGCTACCTAAAGAACCAGTTCCCAGGGCTAGCTGCAACCTCTACACCTCTAAATACTACACTCTATACTATCACCGTACAGGAATAATTACTACAGTTATGTCACAGAACCTGGATAATGCACACAATGATATCCAACCACAGGAATAATGGACACTGTGACGTCACAGCACATGGCTAATGACCAGAGCGTAGTCGGGAGTTATAAGCACAGTGATGTCATAGTACATGCATAACAAATACAATGAAGTCATAGGGATGATGCACACAGTGATGTCATAGTACAGTAATCATGGTTACAGTGTATCACAATATAGGAATGATTAACAAATTGATGTCACAAAATAGCAATAACAAAAACAGTGATGTCAGAGTATATGGAAACGGTGAAGGATTATTGCACACAGTGATATCATAGAACAGGAATAATAAAAACTGATTTCATCGCTAAAGGGTCACAGTAGAGATATCATTAACATTAGACACTAGGCCCACGTGTGACTGCACCCCCTATAGTTATGCCTTTTGTAACTCACTGTTTCCCATTCCATGTGCATGAAGTTCAGGATGGTCCTCACATACTGTTTGTTATTTGCTGATCTTGTGGTAACTAAGAAGCAGCAGCCCTGTGTACATTTTCTTTACCTGTGTAGAAGGTGCTGGGGAACTCGGTGCACCCATTTCTATAGGCACCATAGTAACTACATAGTATGTACATTCTTCCTTTAGAAATGTGATATTAGAAAAAGTGAACCCGACTAAACACACAACACAGATTTAAAATCATTATTGCACTTATAAGTTAACCAACATGATGATCACTCTTTTAAAGATTCACTTCTGTTTTGATCATTACTATAGCTGTGGTTCAAGAAAGCCCCAGATGTGTTGTAACCCTCTCGAGAAGTCAGAAAAACATTGTTGCTTTCTTCCAGAAACCGTGCTGCTCGTAGGCCTTGAGTGGTATTGCAGCTCAGCCCCCCACACACAGACCATGGACATGAGTGGCGCTTTTTATGGAAGAAAACAGCAGTTTTTTTTTTTACCTCATAAATCCCTTTACTCTGTTCTGGAACTACTGAGCCACAGGGACTCTGTGTGCTGACCTACGATGCTTCTTGGGGAGAATAGCTCTGTGGTACAGGCTGCAATGGAGCATGCCACAATATTTTATTTTCTGGTGGATTCATATAGAATTTAACAGCAAAAAATGCCTTTTGTATGAAATAGAAGACAGACGGAGGCAGAGGCGTAGCTGGGTTCTCCAGCACCCGGGGCAAAGATTCAGTTTGGTGACCCCCCCCAACCTCTTTCCCAACATCTCCTTCCCCCTCGCCGTGTTTGTTTTCTCTACCAATCAATGACGTGTCATTTCTTTTACATATTTTTTTTATGTAACTCGGGCCTAAAAACATTTGTACATTTTACAAGCAATATAGTTCTATACACCACACCAGAACCAAACTCAAGTACATATATACAGCACCAGCAAAAATACAGCTCAATTTAGTGAAACCCCTGCCATATAGGTTTGCACTAAATTGTTTCCAGCTCCCAGCATGGCCCAAATAATGTTAAGGTTATGCTGGGAGTTGCTGTTTCACAAAAAATAAATCCTATCATAATCACACCACCCATCATCTCGCTGCAGATCATACGGTGACTACATTACTGATTATTGGCAGGATAAACATTTACATTAAGTGACTCACCGGTAACGTCTCAGATTCTAGTTCTTTTTCTCCATCCGGTCCAGACCTCTATGATGACTTCTCCCGGTCACAGCCCATTTCTGCGGTTTGCCGCTCAGATGTCTTCAGCTTCTCACTTTTCCAACATTTCTACACCTATAAATAAATATAAAGTTATCATTATACCACACACTACACCCCTAAATATAATTGCACCATACACTGCACCTCTAATTATAATAGCACCATTCACCATGTCCCCCCCTACACACACACACACACACACACACACACACACACTGTGCCCCCTGTAGATAGTGCCTGCCATAGAGCCCCCTGTTGATAGTGCCCCCCATAGAGCCCCCTGTAGATAGTCCCCCCATATAGCCCACCCATGTATAGTGTCCCACAAATAGCTCCACAGATAGCCCACCCCTGTATATAGTGCTCCACATAGTCCACCCCTGTATATAGTGCTCCACAGATAGCCCACCCCTGTATATAGCCCCCCTGTAGATATAGCCCACTCCTGTATATAGTGCTCCACAGATAGCCCACCCCTGTATATAGCCCCCCTGTAGATATAGCCCACCCCTGTATATAGTGCTCCACAGATAGCCCATCCCTGTATATAGCCACCCTGTAGATATAGCCCACTCGTGTATATAGTGCTCCATAGATAGCCCACCTGTAGATATAACCCACCCCTGTCTATTGTGCTCCACAGATAGCCCACCCCTGTATATAGTGCTCCATAGATAGCCCACCCCTGTATATAGCCCCCTGTAGATATAGCCCACTCCTGTATATAGTGCTCCACAGATAGCCCACCCCTGTATATAGCCCCCCTGTAGATATAGCCCACTCCTGTATATAGTTCTCCACAGATAGCCCACCACCTGTAGATATAACCCACCCCTGTCTATTGTGCTCCACAGATAGCCCACTCCTGTATATAGTTCTCCACAGATAGCCCACCCCTGTATTTAGCCCCCTGTAGATATAGCCCACTCCTGTATATAGTGCTCCACAGATAGCCCACCCCTGTATATAGCCCCCCTGTAGATATAGCCCACTCCTGTATATAGTTCTCCACAGATAGCCCACCCCTGTATATAGCCCCCCTGTAGATATAGCCCACCCCTGTATATAGTGCTCCACAGATAGCCCATCCCTGTATATAGCCCCCTGTAGATATAGCCCTCTCCTGTATATAGTGCTCCATAGATAACCCACCCCTGTCTACTGTGCTCCACAGATAGCCCACCCCTGTATATAGTGCTCCATAGATAGCCCACCCCTGTATATAGCCCCTCTGTAGATATAGCCCACCCCTGTATATAGTGCTCCATAGATAGCCCACCCCAGTATATAGCCCCCCCCCCCATAGATAAAGCCCCCCCATAGATAAAGCCACACACTTTTTTTAATACAATAAAATAACAAACTATTTAAACTCACCATAATCCCGTCCAGCAGCAATGGAGACCTGCTCTCTTCTGCGCAGGTCTCCTGTGGTTGAACGAAGCGTCTATGAAAGGCACTGATTGGCTGGGCAGAATGACTTTCCCTGTCATTCAGCGCCTTACAATGACGCAAGCGGCGCAACGTATCGCACCGCTTCACTCGTGGAGAGGCACTGAATGGCCGGGCACGGAACGTACCAGGCTATTCATTGCTTCTAATTGTACCAGTGTCCTATAGACGCTGGAACAATTATAGTGCAGGAGGGGGTGGCGCTGGCGCCCCCCTCGAAGTTGTGCCCGAGGCATATGCCTCGCCTGCCCCCCCCCTAGCTACGCCCCTGGACGGAGGTCCAGTAATGCCCCTTTATGGGTGCCCTATTATAGCGCCGTACAACAAGGCTTTAGATTTGAGATATAGTGGTACAACCAGTTATTATATTTAAGGGGGGGGGGGCAGTTTCTTTTTCAGAAGGGTGTTGGATGACTTTTTAATAATTGCTTCTTTTAGTGAGATGAATTATATGTTTATTCCATTCGTCTGTTATCATTTATTTACATTTTAGAAACCATTTAGTGTGACAAATATATTACAGAAGAGGACATGCTTTTTCATGGCAATAGAACAGCTGAGAACCAGACCTTGGCATGCGCTTTGCGGGCCTCAGAATAATGAAGGACAATGTTTTTGTATCAAACTTTTATCACAGTCTATTTAATTAAAATAATTGACTAACTGGTGGCAGATCCCAAGTTAAGGGGATTATACAAATAAGTTGTATTTAATTCCAACCAGCGATTTTTAACTGCCTTCGTTTAGGAGAGCTTTGTAGAAGAGGGAGAGTTTAATACTATAGAAGAGCAAGATTAAGACTAATTGGAGACCTAGACATATTCTCATTGCATTCTAATTAAACCAAATGTACTGCAGACAGTGGCTTATGCCTGCTCTGTGGTGTATACAGCCTATTACGGACTGGTCTATGGGGTTTTAGTGTCTGCTCTGTCTCTGTAGGTGCTTCTGCACAGGTGGCCATGGGAAGTAGTGTCGTGATAATAATTTAAAATCTTGCTAATGTGACTTGTTTCCTATACTTGGGATCCCACAGATCCCTCTGCCATATAAAGCATAGCAGCCTTATAAGTGCGCACAAAAATATGGTTGCGGCAGTGGCACAACTCTAGTTTTATATGATGTCCTGTTGATTGCCATGGGTCCGGTTTATGAACAGCTGATATCATTGTAACTGGCCAAACGTTGCCCACAAATGTAATATTACATGGTACCCATGTATTAAATGAAAAGCCAGAGTTCCACTCTTTATTAGGGGCTCTCTGTTCTGGTTAATAGAGGGGGGGGGGTACATTTAGAAAGGAGTGGTCTTTGTGGGACAATCACTGTAAATACAACATTACAGAAGAAAAAAGAAAAGGATTTTTAATATTTCACTGAATTTTTTGCATAGCTTATGTTTCAAATTAATTTCTTGAATTACAATGGAAGTTATATACAATACGCATTTTACATATGCAAATGGTAAAGTGAGACTTCACGCAGGAAGCCAATAAACGATATCCGATATTTTATATCGTTCTTTTATATAGTTTGAAAGAACGATATAAAAGAAAACCGTATAAACATGGTGTTTGTGGTATAAGAAGCATACATAGAATAAACATATGTATAGAATCACATAGATGAACATCGAGACATCCTCGGTTTATTCCAAATCTCAAACACTTAATAATAGTCAAAACAAAGAATAAGGATAGGTACCTGAGCACATTTTATTGCTTAATAATAAGAAAGATTTGGGACAGCCATAGTTCGTATTCATGGAGACCAAATCTTAAAAAATTGTGCTACAGTATCACATTGAACAGCGTTGAGTTTTTCGTAAACCAAGATTTTATCCAGTTTTGAGCAATATGTATGCGAGCAGAAATCATAAGGAGTTGAAGCAATTTAAAGGTAGGGTAAGAAAGACCGTCTGGTTTAACCCCTAGTAAGCAAACCTCAGGCGTTAGCGCTATGTGTGTATTCATCCTTGAGTTAGCAAGTGTCACAACCGTCCTCCAAAAGTATTTGAGTTTCTGACAAGTCCACCACGTGTGCAGATGAGTGCCGGGGTCCACACATCCTCTAAAGCATGCGTTAGGAATATCAGAATACATGGTGTGTATTCTGGTCGGTACCGTATAGATTCTATGTAGTAACTTGAGAGGTCTCCATCAGGGTGACTTGTAAACTCCCCTTGCTAGCAGTAGCTCAAATGAAACCCCATTGCTTTTGATCAAGTTGTACCAGCTCTTCCTCCCATTTGACCATGAATGGCAATTTACCTCCAGTAGGTGGACAGTTTAAATTATAATATATAAAATATAATGATCCCGGTAAATTAGCTCTAAAGAGACACATAGGGATTCCATAGGTGCTAAGTCTAACTTTGGTAAAGCGGATGTGAGTTTTCTCAAAAAATGCAGAATCTATTGAGCACGGAAAAATTCAGTAGATGGCGGGTGAAACGTAATATTAAAATAATTAGTAGTCATCAAAGTCGCATGGTAACAATTTATTGTCTGACCACCATCTAAAAGAGTGTGGGTTTAAAGCTGGGGGAAATTCGGGATTATAAAATAGAGGTGTTAGTAGTGAAGGTCTACCCTGTAAAGCAAACTTAAATCTGACACTCCTCCATAACACCAGGTCAAAGTAGGAAAATGGAGATTCATTTCTAAAATTTGCAGGATACAGAGCAGAGGTCCAGATTAACGTGGACCACTTCAAGGGAGATATTAAATTGGCTTCACGGTTAGTCCAGAGAGGTGCTAGTGCACCCGACATGACATTGGTTAATTGAGAAAGTCTAGCAGCCTGATGAGGTGCAGAGAAACCTCCATTCGTTTTGTGTAGATACATGACAGACCTTGATATATGTGGACGTTTATAGCACCATATAAAACCAAAGATAAATTTTTGAAAAGAGTCAATTGTTTAGGAATTGGGATAGGTAGAGTTCTAAATAAATATGACCAACTTGGTAATGTGACCATTTTGATGCAATGTACGCGTCCTATCCAGAATAGAAATGGCGAGTCCCACTTTTCTAAGTCTCTTAAGGGAAGATAACATTGGTGGATAGTAGACCTTATATATAGATTATAAGGACATCGTTGGCTTAATCCCAAGGTAAGTAATGTAGGTCACACATTGCTCAGGGATGGCGAGAAGGGATTTTCAAAGTAGCGGTAGGGGAAGAATAGGGGGCAGTGACCGCGGAAAGAAAGGAACCCCTGATGCCCATGGCATTTAAAGTGTGGAGGAGATAAGGCAGGATAAACTATTAAATGCCTTCTCTATGTCAAGGGCGAGAGCTATAATGGGAGTAGTGGTTCTTTTTGCATAGTGGATCGCATTCAAGATTCTCCGAACATTATCTGCTGCTTGCCTGCCTGGTATAAAACCAACTTGATCTCGATCCACCAAACAAGGGAGCAGTTTATTCAAACAGGAAGCTAAAATAGAAGTAAAAAGTTTAAAATCTAAATTTAGCAAATAAATGGGACAATAATTGGCTGGGTTAGTGGGGTCTTTATGAGGCTTTGGGATTGTTGTGATCTGTGCCGAGAGAAATTCTGGGACAGGGCCTTTACCAGACATAATGGTATTAAGAAATGGGGTAGGAGTTGTGGAGCAAATTATAATATTTAGTTGAAAATGCGTCCAGTCCCGGTCCTTTCTCCAATTTAAGATGTTTGATGGCATCTGATAATTCGTCGTCCGTGATATTCACATTCAGCCCTTCTATCCAAGTCAGTTATACTAGGGAGTCGTAAATCACGGATAAATGACACGTATGCTGATTCTGGTACAGGATCAGGGGAGGAGCATAGATTGGAGTAAAATTCCATAATTTTATCATACATCTGCTCCGGATTGGAGGTATTGATCCCTGGTCTAAATTGTAGGGAGTGAATATGGTTAATAGTTTGTCTATCCGTCAACCTGCGAGCAACATTTTGTCAGGTTTGTTGGCCAGTTTATAATAAGTGGCTTGTGTCCATGACCAGGCTTTTTCTGCCGTGTGTGTTAGTACCGAGTCTAACGTGGTTTTGGTGTCATTCAATGCTTTATACAAATATCGGGAAGGATTCCTAGAATATGCAATGTCTAGTTTTGCCAATTTATACTCTAGGTCTTTTTGCACTTTGGTACGATCCCTTTTCAATCTAGAAGCCAAAGAAAGAAAAGAACCCCGAATTACAGGTTTGTGAGCTAACCAGATAATGTTGGATGAGATGTCCGATGTGGAATTATTATGGCAATAGTCCTCAAGGGATTTAGTAATGGTAGTTATTTCCGGTCCAGTGAGAAGATATTCATTCAAACGCCAGTTGGTCTGCAGAGTTGACTTATTAGTATCATCAAAAACTGTTAATACCATGTCGTGATCTGACCAAACACAAAGTATATGTCTTGAATATAACATGTCCCGTGTAGAAATAGCATTGGTAAGTATAAAGACGGACGTTGAGGAAGTGGCGACGGCCGGCCCTCATCTACTGGAGCGATCCCCTCAGCTTGAAGTATCGCCTCGCCTTCAGCATATATTTTTATCAGGAAATCCTTTGTATTGAGCTGGAACCCCAGGGAGAAGGGGAATCCCCATCTATAGTTAATCTTGGCTTTTTCGAGTGCCAGTGTGAGGAGCCGAAATTGACATCTCTTATCCATCTGATATGTGGAGCTAGGTCCGCATATATGCGCACAGTAGGATCTAAACCCGCGAGAGTAGATAGTCATCTAGCAGCAGACAGAATCATATCTCTGGCCACAGGGAAATGAAGCTTTAGCACCACATCCCTTTGGAGATTTGGGTTCCCAGGCTTAGTAATGGATCCTATCAATGCGGAAAGTCGATGTGTCCGCTTGTGGCAGGAGAGCTTTAAACAGAGTGAGAGCCGTTTCTTGTAGCGCAGTAATATTTTCAGGGAGACCCCTGATTCTTAAGTTGGCTCAGGTGGACCTATTTTCAAGGTCTTCTAGTTTTGAGTTCCAGCTGATTCAATTTGGATTCATGGTCGTCAAGCTGTTGGTGGTCTTCTGTTACAGCATCTACCAGCTCATCCGCTTTATCTTCCACATCAGATACTCGTTGTGCCATATCCTGAAACTGTTTGGTAAATTCAGCCACCGCTTGTTGTAATTCCTCTCTGAACAGGGATTTAATTCTGGAAAATAAGTCAGGATTGGGATCCTCTGTAGGTGAAGCAGAAGGGCTCTTAGGAGCAGAGTCTTTGGTTGCTGAGTTAGAGGAGCAGGCGGGTGATCCTGGATCCGGCATAGTCCCTGAAACCCTCTGGGAGTGAGATCTCAGGAATCGTTTGGTCATGAGTGTTAGGTACATTCATGGAGACCCATCTTGCGGCTTCTGGCCATAGCACTCATGTAGATAAGAATGTTAAGAAAGCGACTTACATTCCAAGTTAAATCAGTAATGCTTGTTCCCTGGGTGGTGTGGAGCTCATAGGGATATCATCCCATCCTGCAGCTCACACAAATGCACTCCCCAATGAAAGGGGGTAGTGTCCGCCAAGTCACATTAGTAGATAAGCATTTAGCAGAGTGAACAAAAATTCCATAAAGTTCATTTGAGTAGCACAAGCAATTTATATGGAAAGCAATGCACTGAAACAAGGTGAAACTATCACAGTGGCTCTCCGGCCGCCAGTAATTTAGGCCACAAATCCCAATAAGGTGTTGGAGCGACAGCAGCAAATGTAGGTGCAGCTTGGTATCTCCCAGGAACACTTCCACCAGTGATATATGTCGCAATTAGCTGTAGGCCAGCAGTGGGAGGCTCCTATTCCGGCAACCGCTTTAAATTTAGGCCGTTGCTTCTGGTCGCGGACTAGGCTGCAATGTCAAAAATGCTGCAGTGACTGCTTAAATGTGTAGGAGCATCCCCTGGGCCTCCATCACCATGTGTAGGAGTTCCAATAAGCAGCAGGATGGCGTCGGGAGGCCCAGTTCCTGCACCCGCTTTAAATTTAGGCTGCGGCTTCTGGGAGCGGACTATGCCGCAAGGTAAAAAATGATGCTGCGGAGATGTGAAGGAGCAATCCCTGGGCCCTTGTCGTTAGGTGTATGAGTCACAATATTTAGCAGGATGGTGACGGGAGGCTCCGGTTCAGCGGCCGCCAAAAATGTAGGCCGCTGCTTTAGGGTGTGTTGTAGGCCACACCGGCCAGCATGCTCACCTCCGAGAAATACGGGTGTCCCCCGATTCCGGATGATCCGCTGGCGTCCCCTGTATAACGTTAGAGGGGTTTGGAAGGCTGCAGCGGCAGAGATGGAGCTGGATTCCTCAGATAGGACGGAGCCTCTCAGAAATGCGGCCGTTCAGCTCGATGTGTAGGCCATGCCCCCTTTTTGCCCTCGGACATTGAAGTTACAGGCCCAGTGCTGCTGCCAGATTCGCATGGCATTCCCTGTTTTGATTGTGTTTAAGTTGAGTGTTGTCGTAGACCGCTTGGAGGAGCATTATCAATACAACTGTAGCTTTTTGTTCTGAAAGACTAAGGGTATGTTCACACGCAGAGTCAAATGATTTTCAGACTTTTTTGTGCCACTCGCGATTTTCGCTGCGTTTTTTATGGCTGAAAGTGAAAAGGAGCTTTTTTCACTAGTCTATGGAAAACGGCTCCAAAAACGTCCCAAGAAGTGTCCTGCACTTCTTTTTTGCGGCCGTTTTTTTACGCGTAAAAAAACGCACCGAAAAATGCTCCTTCGGAACAGAACGCCGTTTTCCCATTTGAAATCCATGAAATATGCTTCCGATTTTTCAGCCGTTTTTCGGAGTGTCCCTTTAATGGAAAGCTTGTATATGTTACTTCACTGTTGTGCACACGTTGCATGACACACCATTTTAAATATAAATGAAGCATTTTAATAGTGCACCACAAGGCACAGTACTACAAGAAATTTAGAACCAATATATTTCATATTTTCAACATTGCTTGAGTAATACATAAAAATAGATGTGGTCCTGTTCATTTTATTTTATACCCATTTAACGTAACCATTTTGATGTAGAATTTATCCAATATGTTTCGGACCCCCCTCACCTTGTTACTTTTCAGGCACATTAAGGCCCTGTTCACACAGAGTTTTTTTGCAGGCGGAAAAATCTGCTCCAAAATTCCTTTAGAAATTTTGAGACAGATTTTGACCTGCGTGCAATATTTGTGGCGTTTTTTGGCCGCGGCCGTTGAGCTGCACTGGCAAGAAACCGCTTTTTTCTGCCTCCCATTGATGTCATTGGGAGATCAGAGATGGAAACGCCTGAAGGGCGTGACGCTTTTTTTTTTTTTCCTGCGAGTGAGATTTTTCAACCTTTTGTGCCACGGTTTTGCGACAAAACACTCTGTGTGAACAGGGCCTAAAAGGGTTGGCCGGAGAGGAGGGAGAGGGTGTCATTATGTTACCTATCATTGATAATTACTTTAATCCATTGACTACTGATACTCCACTGATGTGCAGAGATGGTTGGGGTGCAGTCCAGTAGGAACTGCACACAGTCAATTCTAAAAAAAAAAAAAAAAATGGCATCAAATTCACTGGTGTATGCTAAAAAAAATAAAAAATACATACATTAATGATGAGGTTTTAATCTGAGCTCATGACATTTTTGGTAATGGTGTCCCTTTTAACAATAGTCAATTGTCACAGAAAATTATCTGTAACAATACAAAAAGTCTTGAATATTTATTGACCCAAATTGAGTAACCAGGGTATATTAAATGTGCCAAAATATATAAATCAGTCGAGACTTGTTTTCAAAATCTTAGGATTTTTATTAATTATTCACAATGTTTCTGCAATTTTAGTACAGATTGTCATTAACAATCTACATTTATGGTCAGATTGTAAGTAATGTTTCATGTCGGTGACTCCTTTATTCTTCTGGTCTCTGTACGGGTTTTCACAAACCTGGGGAACAAAAAACAATTTGCACCTGATGTCGCAGAGCGTTTTACCCCACCAAATTTTGGGTGCAGAGATTTCTGTCACACCTGGGCCCTTAAGCCTCAGGGAGGCCTATAAGGTCCCTCTGTCCCATATAACGAGACCAGTATTCTCAATGACGTCATAGTTTGCATCCGCTTGTAAAAAAGATGCCTTGGAGGTGATCTCATTTACATGTATATGTGTGGTTAATCCCACGTGATTTATTCATTCCACTAACTGTGCAAAGGACCAGGGGACATTCCTTGTGTGGAGGAAAGTCGTTTTAGACATCAAAATAGGAAAGGATTCTATACAGTTAGAGTAGTCAAACTATGGAATGCCCTAGCCCAAGAGGTAGTAATGGCAGACACAAGGACTGCATTCAAAAAAGGGCTTGAAGATTATCGAATGACATTGAGGGTGATAAGCAATCTAGCAATGACTGATGTATAATTGATCTGAGAGAGGATGAACTTATTCAGCCTAAGTAGCTATGTAACTATAAATAACGGTAAAAAAAATAGTAGTGAGGCCCGATTATAGATATAGCATTGGAGCCTAAGAGGTTCAAGTTATACCCCTGCCCCAAATTCTTCCTGTTTGCATTGTAGATGCCCCCCCCCCCCCCACTGTGTCGTAGAATATAACCAGCTTTTTACAAGCTTTGGATGACTTTGGTTCTAGAACTCTTCTGTAAAAGGAAGAATAATGACTACATGTGTTGTGTCTTGGCGCTTTTGTTTCTCCGGACTTTGAGGGCTGCTTTGGCTTTTCCCTGCGCCCCTATTATAATTGTATTCCAGCTAACTCCGTTTCATTAAAGTTGGATTAGTTCTTTGTTGGAAAAGTTTCTGTATGCCAGTCTAGATCAGAGAGAAGCATACCGAGCCCCCTTGTCAGAGACGTGTGTGGAGCTGTGATGTCTGTCCCCACCTCCCCCTGGATACCCTGCGCACGTAACCTGCATTTTTCTGGTTAGTGTGGATCACATCCATTGTTTATCTGGCTCACAGATCAGTACAAATCCTGATACATCCGCCACATGTAATGTTTATCAGATTACTATGGTAATCTGCACAAGACTGTATCAGTGTGTGCCAGGCTGGATGAGAAAAAGTGAACCACGGTAAGGCCTTATTCATACGAACGTGTTAAAACAACGGCCGTCATACGGACCTATGTAATTCAATGGGGCCGTTCACACGACCGTTGTTTCAGCGGACCAAGTGAAGGGTCCGTTAAAAAATAGGACATCTCCTGTTTTTTTGCGCTTCTTGTATCCCTCCATAGACTCTAGTCTATGGGGGATGTGTGATAACACGTCCCGCAGGGTACAGCACGGATGTTCCTCGGATGTGAAAAACGGTAGTCTCGTACTCTTAACGGGGTCTCGTACCCCCCGTAGTGAGTAGCAGCTTGAATGGAGCAGCGATTGCTGCCCCTCTAATGTCTATGGTATTGACGGAAACAGCTAAGTAGAGCGCTCCTCTGTTTTCATCATTCCCAGAGACTTTGAATTGCGCGACAGTGCACATGCTTGACCTCTGCTCCATTCAATGTCCTCCTCACTGTTCAGTCCATGTGCTGTCCGTACTACACTCTGTGAGCACATGGACATGAACTAAAGTATAATTCCACTCAAAGCATTTGCTTAGTTTTCATTAAATCCTCATAAATTAGGACATTGGGATGGAGGAAATAAAAAAAACATTGCTGAGAGTGCTCGTGTGTCTGCTTCTTCTGGCTGCATACGTCTATTGAAAAGCGTACAAGTATCCAAAGATGAAAGAAGCTGCCACATGATGATCGGGGGATGGTTTTGCAGATACACCCACTAACTTTTCTTAATTAAGGTCGCTAATAAGGAGAGGTTAGTAGTACTTAAAGGGGTTGTCCACTACCGGAATACTGATGACCTATCCACCTAGTGTTGACCGAGTGTATAGAAAGAATGATGAACTGCACTCCTAGACAGAAATATTCAGGTGCTATAAGGATATGATGGACATAGAAATAGATTTTCTCAAATCATTGTTTTTTTTTTTATTCAAAGTAATTCAACTTTTTGTTATGTTGTTTTTTGTCAGGCGATTTTCAAAGGACATACCAGGCCTTTGTCACAATCGCTGTTTTTTTTACTATCCAACAGATAGATCACCAGTATATCGTTGGTGTGGGTCCGACACCCGAATCCCGCACAGATCAGCTGCTCCGGTGGCCTGCGGGCACCGGATGTTATGGCACATTACACAATGTACGGAACTGGAAGCAGTTGGCTCCGTACATTGCATAGCGGCTGGGATGCCAAACTGAACTTGAATATTGAGATGCAGTACGGCCGCTATTACATGACTAGAGCAATCCGCTTCCGGCATGGACGTCCGGTGCCCTGAGGTAGCCGGAGTGGCTTAATGCTGCAGTGTCTGGGTGTCTGGCCCCCACAGATCACGTACTGATGACCTATCCGGTGGGTAGGTTATCAGT
Source organism: Rhinoderma darwinii (assembly GCF_050947455.1). Classification (NCBI taxonomy): domain Eukaryota; kingdom Metazoa; phylum Chordata; class Amphibia; order Anura; family Rhinodermatidae; genus Rhinoderma; species Rhinoderma darwinii. The sequence goes on along the minus strand of NC_134694.1, from coordinate 25,262,408 downwards.
TGTCCGGTAGTGGAAAACCCCTTTTTAAGTACGTGAAGATAAGGAATTAAAGGGGTTTTCCCATAAGGGACATTTATGAGATATCCACAGGATATTACAGATAAAGAGAGTTAGTCAGCTCCTACATGAAATGGATATACAGGTGCTAATCTGCCAAGAGTTATGTATTACCAGTAACAAGAGACCCCGTTGTAGAGAACCCGCACCTATCTGACTTTTATGATGTATCCCGTGGATATGTCCTAAATGTCTCATTGAAAAACTCCTTTAACTAAGGAATAGAATGTAGGCATAAAATAGTATCGGTGCCATCTGCTGGTGTTTGCGTGAACTACATTTCTCTCAATGATTTGTGAAATGCTTTTTAGAATAATAAAATTTTGAGAAATACACAAACTTAAAAACATCTGGTATTGTGTGTGTTACCTGGCCTGTCACTGTTCTCTGTGTGGTCTGTCCTTTGTTTATACTTAGAAGTGCCTGTTCACATTACATTTTTTACCCTTCGTTTAGCGTGTATGCTGGGAAAGCTCCCTACATACATGCTAAATGTGTCTGTAGGGCTTTCTAGAGTATCTTTTGGGCCTTCGTCGGGCTGGTATATGTCAGAATACTTTATTTTTTGAGGATGGAATAACGTAGCATATTACGCTCTTCCATCCTGAGAGATCCCACAAAACAAAACTGTGCAGTATATGATTTTAACATAGGAGCTTATGTGTGATGATGCCACTGTATGGCATCATTCACAGATATATGTTAAACGTATATCTCTGGGTGCTTCCCCAGGGCCAGAGTCCCATAGAAGAGCATTAAGCAGCGCTCAGCTTGGGGATTTGGGCCCTGGGAACCCCTGACATCACTGTTCATACATGGACAGTGATGGCCAGAGCTTCACAAGCGCTCTGGCTGGGGACTCCTGTTTTGGGAAAGTTCTTGACGCCACTGTCCATATATGGACCGTGACGTCAGGGGCTGCTCAAGTCCCAGAGTCCCCAGCCGGAGCGCTTGCGATGCTCTGGCCAGAGACTCAATGGTTGAAAGCCCCGGACGTCACTGTCCATATATGCTTATACATCGCTACCATCTGTTGGAGGTATCTACAAGATATGAATATGCCGAAGTTGTAGATTTTCAAGGATTCAGTTGTAGAAAATTATTGATGCTTGTTTTTTCCCTGGTTTTCTCAGTAAATGGGGTACTTAAGTTAAGAAATATCATTTATGAACAGAAAGGGTAATAGGTTTGCAGCTTACTGTCTGGTCAAATCTGGTCCCCGAGTTTAGTACTTGTAAACTCAGATGTTTTCCCATTTCCATATAGCAGTCTACATGAAAACCAATAAATAAATTAAATTGTATATACAGTATTGTGATGGGGAGGTGGTTGATCCTGATCAATATGATGGAGAGCCAGGACATTTTCCTTTTTACTCTCCCTATAATGTGGTCCTGACTGTGAAAACTAGTGACTGAGAACAGGTTGCAGATACGTCCCCTAGTTTACTGACTGGACAGTATTCTTAAGGCAACTCTCTGGCTGTGTTATTTGGGAACTATATGGTATACCATAAGGGGGAAGTCGATAGGGGCATCTATGCAGGGGCGGCCATAGATTGGCCAGTACCTTCTATCTCCGTACACGACCCTTTTATCTGATGACGTTTTCATCCCTCGAAATGCCTTATAAATATTAAAGGGTAACTAAACGTTTGACAAACTTCTGACATGTCATAGTGACATGTCAGAAGTTTGTTTGGTGGGGATCCGAGCACTAAAACCCCCACTAATAAAGGAAGCGGCATAAGTGCCCGTGTGAGCGCTCAGCCACTTAGTTTCTGTTCGTCTTTTTCCGAAAATGAATGTATCAGAGTACGGGCTCAATAGAAAGTCTATGGGCCCGTACTTAGATACATTGGCTTTCTGGAAAAAGACGAACAGAAACTAAGCAGCTCAGCGCTCACATGAGCTCTTCTGCCGCTTTGTTTTAGCGATTGGTGGGGGTCTCGGTGCTTGGACCCCCACCAATCAAAACTTCTGACATGTCACTATGACATTTCAGAAGTTTGTCAAACGTTTAGTTACCCTTTAAGACCAACATAGTTCTGTAACTAAACTTTCAAAATGCTTCTGATATTTCATAGTGACATGTCAGAAGATTTGATCGGTGTGGGTCCGAGCATGTTCTTTGTAAAGTGTAGTTACCCTTTAGCATTAAAGGGGTTGGCCAGGAGTACATTTTATTTATGTTTTAACTTAATGTGCCATTCACAATTCATTTCTTGATATACAATGTGTTTAATTGTGCCACCGTTTCTTACTCCTACATTGCTGTCACATCACCCAGCTACTGGCTCAGCCATCACTTCCGGCTCAGCCATCACTTCCGGCTGAGCAGAGGCACGGCGTGTCATCAACTCTGTTTACAGGCAGATGGCCGGTCGGATGTTTCATGAGCTCTTCAGAGCTCCGCCTCTGGTCCTACTGCCTGTAAACGTAGTTGATGACGCACCGTGCTTCTGCTCAGCCTTCAACGTTGTCTTTTCTAGTGCACGTCTTCTCCTCCTACTCTCTCTGCATTCATGTTATGCGCCCTGATGGTTACATAAACACAGGGATGATGGGGGTTACCTACCAACCGTCCCGCATTCAGATTCCAGGCGATGTCACGGTCGGTCGGTGGTATGTCCCGGTTTTAACTGTATCTGCGTCCTCAGGACGCAGATACAGTTGAATCCAATGCTGAAGCAGGGAACAGTCAGCTCCCTGCTCCAGCATTTAACTATGGAACAGCGCAAGCGCTCTGGCAAAGCCCTTGACATCACGGTCCATATATGGACAGTGACATCAGGGGCTCTTCCTGAAGCAGAATCGTCGGCAATGCTCTGCCACCCTGCCTGTAGATAGCGTTAACACCCCCTGTAGATGGCTCAATTGGGCCCCCTCTAGGGGCGGAATCCCTAGCCAGACCATCGACTACGCTGTGGCCAGGGATTCCTACCCTGGAGAAGCCCCTGGCAACACAATTCATTTATGGATAGTGACATCAGGGGCTTCCCCTGGAGCAGAATTCAAATACAGGGATAATGGGGGTTACAGGGATAATGGGGGTTACATAAATACAGGGATGATGGAGGTTGCATAAATACAGGGATGATGGTGGTTATATACAGGGATGATGGTAGTTTTCTATTTAGGGATGATGGTTATATTTAGGGATGATGGGTGTTATATACAGAGATGATGGGGGTAATACACAGGGATTATGGAGGGTTATTCACAGGGATGATAAGGTAATACACATGATGGGGGTTATATAAATACAGGGAAGATGAGGGTTCTATAAATACAGGGAAGATGAGGGTTATATAAATACAGGGATAATGGGGGTTATATAAATACAGGGATGATGGGGGTTATATAAATACATGGATGAGGTTATACACAGGAATGATGGGGGTAATACACAGGGATGATGGAGTTATATCATCCTTGTTTATTACCCCATAATCCCTGTATTTAACCCACATCACCCCTGTGTGGTTATTATTGTTTGTTGGTGACAGTGTGCAGTGAGCTGGGTGACTGCATTCTGCCATGTCCCCGCCCCCCCCTGCTCTAATTTCTAAGTGCTGAGATGCTGCAGAGGAAGGAGGACGACGACTGTAAACTGTCTTCTCATATGCAGCAAGGGATCATGGGTATGGTGGGTTACAAGACAGGAAATATTCAGGACCAGAAGCAAAGGATGTAAATAAACAGAGCGAGCAGCAGTGACAATTGAGATCAAACAGAAACTGGTTATAAGGTTAGTAGGAGGTTTTAGGGATTGAAAAACCAAGGCTGGAGGACATTTTTTTAGAAAATAATTTTTCCCTGGCCAACTGATTTGGAGTCTACCTGCCTAAGCTTCTACTATTCATTGCGCCAATATTCCATTGAGTTTACTCCTGCAAATAGTCTACATCATGCATTGGGGCCCTGGTGTTTACAATCCTTGCAGTCCCGTCACAGTTTTGATGTATTATTTGCTTTTTATTTTTATAGGTGTACTATGCGCTATAAACATTGATGACTGTGAAAGCAATCCATGTGAGAATGGAGCCACGTGTGAAGATGGAGTTGAAGACTATACCTGTAAATGTCCAGCACCCATACTAGGTGGAGTCACTTGGGGAGGTAAAAACTGCTCCATAAAACTGGTGGGGTGCTTAAATCACAGCTGCCATAATAATGCTGTGTGCATTCCTAGATATGAAGAAGAGATCCATATCCATTCCTGCAATTGCCTACCAGGCTTTTATGGGACGGATTGTTCTATTTCCACCACGTTTTCTTTCTCATCAAGTGGGTATATTATCTATGACCAGGAGCTATCCAATAGAAGCAAAAGTACAGAAGACACGGCCCGCATAACCGTAGGGTTTAGAACAACGTTGCCAAATATGGTTCTCCTTTATCGTGGCAATGAAGAAAGCTATCTAATACTTGAACTCTATAATGGACTGCTGCAAGTTATATTTAATAACTACAACAACTCTCGTTCAGTCTTGGTTATAGATGAACATAAAGTAGATGATGGTCGTTGGTATAAAGCAGAGGTTACTTTAAATTCATCCCTGGATCTGACTCTATATCATGAGGGTTGCAACAAAAGTAGTTGTTCCAGCACCCAACCTTTAATCTCGGGGTATGATCCTCCGCTTCAGGAGTCATTTACACGAATATACATAGGAGGACTTATACGGAACACTCTGCTAGACAATACACTGAGCAAGCAAAACTTCACTGGATGTTTAGAAGATCTTATAATTGATTCCAATATCCTGCTACCACAGAATATTGAAGATGACCAATCCTATGAAATGATACTGGGGTGTAATAAAACTGACTGGTGCTACTCCGATCCTTGTCACCATGGATCACGGTGCATTGACCAGTGGATCAACTTTAAGTGTGACTGTGTCAGACCATACACGGGTCCAACTTGCTTGGAAGGTATGTACTTTGTTTGTTAGTTGTTTTTTTTTTTGGTCTTTTTTTTCCAATTATGTGTGTACTGTTACTATTAGGGGAGATTCACACGAACGTTGCGTTTTTGCGCGCGCAAACAACGCAGCGTTTTGCGAGCGCAAAAACCATTTGACAGCTGCGTGTGTCATGCGTGTCTGATGCGCGGCTGCGTGATTTTCGCGCAGCCGGCATCATAGAGATGAGGCTTGTCAACGCCCGTCACTGTCCAAGGTGCTGAAAGAGCTAAATCTTTCAGCACCCTCGACAGTGAATGCCGAACACAACAGCGAAAAACCTGTAAAAAAAAAAGATAAAGTTCCTACTTACCGAGAACTTCCCGGCCGTTGCCTTGGTGACGCGTCCTTGGTGACGCGTCCTTGGTGACGCGCCTCTCTTGACATCGGGCCCCACCTCCCTGGATGACGCAGCAGTCCAAGTGACCGCTGCAGCCTGTGATTGGCTGCAGCCTGTGCTTGGCCTGTGATTGGCTGGAGCTGTCACTTGAACTGAAGTGTCATCCCGGGAGGTCGGACTGCAGGAAGGAGACAGGAGTAATCGGTAAGTTAGAACTTCGTTTTTTTTTTACAGGTTAATGTATTTTGTGATCGCAAGTCACTGTCCATGGTGCTGAAACAGTTTAACTCTTTCAGCACCATGGACAGTGACTATCTCCTGACATCGCGTACCGATAATTTTTTTGCCGGGATCGGCCAAAACGAGTTTGGCCGAACCCGGTGAAGTTCGGTACGCTTGTCCGGCTTCGCTCATCGCAAAGACACTCCGTTTGGATGTTCGGAAACAGAAAAGCACGTGGTGCTTTTCGGTTTTCATTCATCCTTTTCACTGCTGTTGCGCGAATCACGCTCGTCCCATGGAAGTGCTTCCGTGTGGTGCGCGTGATTTTCACGCACCCATTGACTTCAATGGGTGCGTGATGCGTGAAATACGCAGAGTTTTTGAACCGGTCGCGTATAGTACGCAGCGAACAAACGCTGCGCAAGAATCACGCACTGTTTGAACTGCCTCATTGCCTTCTATAGTGCTGTGCGTGATGCGCAGAAAATACGCGGCCTGCACGCGCGCAAATCGCGCTCGTCTGAATCCCCCCTTATAGACATTACTAATCTGTTAGTTTGACCAAAATAATGACTCCTTCAGCCTTTTTTTGGTGAATTTTTTTACAACAAGAATAGCTTCAAAAACTATAACGAAGGTCTCAGCAATTGCCGCATTTGGTGCAATTGTTAAATGGATACAAATTTTTCAAACAACTTATGCTGATCTAATAGTATGCCTGTTATAGATACATTTTGTGATTTACTTACTGTTAAAACTTAGTAGTTTTATCCATGCAAATTCTGTATGAAGTTACTGCCACAAGATGTTTCCGTTCCTGTTATTGTGAACACCCCTGTTGTCAAGCAAAATCCATCTCTAGTTTCATTTAGGAGACATGATATCTCCGCCCACTAGCTCTGAGAAAACGGAGAACTAGAGCGAGCAAGAAACCCTGTAAAGGGGATAAACTGCTTGAAAATGCTGAATACGAGTCATATAATGGCCATAAATAGTGTTATCCCCTTATGTACACACACCTGACCGCTTATACTGAAAAGTCACCAGAAGAGTTAGGTATGCTTTAACTTGTGGTCTGTGGGTGGAAAACACCCTCAAAATGGGCAAACCTAGAGCAATAAAAACAAATGAGGCCTAAATCTTAGAAAGTTCTTAAACTTGTTTCCTATGTTCAGACTGTGAAAATTTGTCACAATTACCGAGGCCTGTGGTTTCCCCCCACAAGTCATATATCTCATGCCTATCATGACAAGCCTTTTGTTCCTTGTATCTTGCCACACTACAACCATTCCTTTACCCTACTCCGCTTGTATTTGCCTTATCACATCAGTCCACTTAACTCATTGGCTTTCTGTTTCTAGTAACTTTACCATTATTCCTCCCTATTTCCGCAGAATACACATCTGGGACATTTTTCTGGGAAAATATCCCGAGTTTTGCCAACTTTACAGTCACCCAGGACGTTGGAGACTCTTTCAATGTTTCTGCGTTTTTTAGGACACTTAAACCAGATGGCCTTTTGCTACAGATCAGTAATGGTACTATGGATTACTTGTCAATTTACTTGAAGTCTGGACAAATCCACGTGAAGCTTTTGTCAAAAACACTTTCTTTCAAGGAATATGTCAGCAATGGCAAAAAACATAGGATTGATCTATCCATTACGGAAGGCTTAATTGAACTCAATGGTGTCATGTTTGAGGAAGAGGTAGACTGGCTGTCATTGTTATCAGCTTCAGCAGGAGATAATGTGCTAGTTGGAGGATTGCCATCAGGTGAAGACATGGAGCAGTGGGGTGGATATTTTAAAGGATGTCTCCAAGATGTTAGAATCTGTGGTCGTCGCTTGGAGTTTTTCTCGTTTAATACTAAAGAGGATCTTGTTTATCTGGTTTCCTACAGCAATGTCACAAAGAATTGTGTGTCTGATGACATGTGTCAGGTAAGCATAAGGCATGAGAAATAAGATGTCCCTGCAATATTTACTCTATTGTAATATACCCTTGACACCGACACACACACACACACACACACACACACACACACACACACCCACACACACACACACACACACACACACACACCCACACCATTTTGCCAGTTTACCCTGGACAATAACTATTATGAATTTTCTGTATCTTTCAGATCTTAGCGATTTATATAAAAAAAATAATCAATCGTATATGTGAATACATGAAAGTTTATAATATCTCATGGGACAGTGGCTTTCCTTTCAATCTGTAGTTCCTCTTTCCCTGCCTGCAGGCTTGCGTAGATGTTGAGAAACCTCCTCAGACTGCGCTACATCTAATCCACCTCTACAGCTGCTAAAGGACGTACATAGATACACTATAAGGGGTAGATACATGAAGTGAAGGAGGTTTTATTGTACAGACATGGGGAATTATGTTTGCATGTAGCGGTAACGCTGCAGGTTTTCTATCCAGAATTACAGGTGGAAAATCTGCAGCTTGTTAAAATATCATCCGCTACTCTAATAAGTTTCATCCACATGCTGTAGAAATGTCCATGCAGAAATTGACCTGCGGTGCAGATTTTTTAATTCGCAGCTTGTCAATTTATGCTGCGGAATGGTTGCACATTTGTTGCAGATGAAAATCCGCAACAAATGACAAATGTGATTTTTCATGCTACTCTGCGCAAAAAGTGCAACAACTCTTAAAAAAAAAAAATACCATACTCGCCTCCCCTGGCATGACAGCTACAGAAGCACCAGGCGAGGCGAGTGTGCTATTTTTTTTATTCCCCCCTCCTCGGCAGCAGTATGTCCGGCCAAAAATCTGCACCAAATCAAGGAGGATATTTTGTTTGGAATGCACTGCGGAATCTGGGTCAGATCTGATGTGGAGCTTTCCGCAGCAAATCCGACTTGTGTGAACAGCCCCTAACGGTGCACTGGTTGAAGGGAAGACATTGAGTCAAGGTGTAAGCTTCTCTGGATGTTATCTCTGTTACTGTTAAAAATCAGGCACATAAAGAATGAGACATAATACCAATTAAAGGCTACACTACCCCCCTATCTTGACACATATCACCAATTCAATTAAAGAAATTAAACAAAAGTTTAAATCAATAACTTAAAATCTAGAGTTAATTGGTGAAAGTCAGACACAACTAAGTCATTTATTACATTTCAGGGAATTTATAGATTTTTCATCTTTATTTTTCTAGTCCAGCCCATGCAAGAATAACGGCACCTGCACCGTGACCTGGAATGACTTTACCTGCGAGTGTTCAGCCAACTTCACTGGGCCAACATGTGAGGAGCCGGTATGGTGTCAGCGGAGACCTTGTCCACTGGAGTCCACATGCCAGGACTTTCCTGGAGGGTATACATGTATGGATTGTTCCTTTTTTATATCCATATAGTTACTGGTTTTAATTTTCTTGAAGGCAAGCCTAGACAAAATCTTATCCAGGTACAGAAGCCAGTTCCAAAACGTAGGAGACCACAACAATGTACTTGAGGTTTTGCCCATTCAGTCGTCAGAATCGAGCTCCCCTTAGTAATTGTGCCAAACCTCCTAACAGTAACAATTTTCTGTGTGCCACCCCACTTGAGTAGTAAGGGCACATTCACATGGGGCAGTAATAGCACTGCAGTGAGTGCCACTATTGCTGTGCTTTGGCAAAACCACATGTAAAACTGTAGCAAATAATCTGACTGCAGCAAAATCTGCTTGTACTCACGTGGTTTTGCCATTGTGCAGTTGCCACAGGATTACCATCAAGGTGTAAATATACACCGAAAAACATGGCCAAGTGCCCCCACCAGCACTTTTATAGTAGTCCCAGCAGACCCCCCCCCCCCCCCAACATCTCCAGTAATCACAGCAACAATCCCCCTCAGCCTCCTCCCACTTGCAACAGCCACAATCTCATGACCTGTGCCCACCCCTCCATGTACACTCACCTCCTCTGCACTCAGGCTGGCAGCTACAGAGAAGCCTATTTTCAGGTGCTTGTATGTAGCTTCCTGCAGTGGTTTTTGGTAACAGACGGTTGCGGGGCGAGCATGTAAAGCTGTCGTTGTGTGATAGCCGCTGTATACTTAATTTGTCTTGCAGAAGTGGTCTGTGCTAGCTTCCAGCCCCATTCTCTTCCTGCAGATGCAGTCAGTGACAGCATCCAGCTCTGTGCAATTGGCGGTCTGTGCTTGCTTCTGCGGGAAAAGAATGGGGCTGGAAGCCGTCGGTGACAGCATCCAGCTCTGTGCAATTGGCGACAACTGGAAGCACCCAGCTGCCAAATCTCTAAAGGGCAGGGAGCAAAACCTGTTCGCCAGTTACAAGAATGGGATTTGTCCAGCCCTGATTAAAGACTCTCTACAAGACCTAGAAAAGTTTTACATTGTTGAGAAGAATAAAAACTTTTCACTGTTAAGTCTTTTGAGGAAGATTTCTAATATTCAAACTAAAACTGACCCTTCTACTGTACAACCGTTATATCTGCATGTTGTAATGTATCACTTAAAAATGATTTGACATTTGGCATATTTGCAGGTCTTGTCAACGCAACTTTTAAAGAAGACAGCTCAGTGATATTTACAGCCAACGTTTCGTCAGAACATTATTTTACATCTGTTTTTCATTTGTCATTGGACTTCAGGACTAGAGACAGGGACGCTGTTTTGCTTGATGCCGCCAAAGGTCTGGAAAACATATTAATTTTTCTTCAGAACGGTCAGTTGCTCATCACTTTATACAGTGGAAACAGTGTGGAAGGTGTCCACTTTCGTTCAAAGACAATAGTTTCTGATGCTTTATGGCACAGAATTGAGATGATGGACGCTCCTCATGATGGGCCTCCTCAATGGACAATAAGCTTAGACAATGAGCATCATGTGGCACTACAGGGCAATGCTGGCAGCTTGAGTTTCTTAGCAGAAGACACTGTAATTAAACTGGCAAAGAATTACACTGGATGCCTTGGACAAGTTTCCGTTGGAGGTCTATATCTTCCATTTGCTGATCAATCATTTCCTCAGCAGTTCATTAAGAAAGAACAAGTGTCACTGGAGCTTGGATGTAAAGGAGCAGATGTGTGTGGTGATCTCCCCTGTCAGCACGGTGGAGAATGTCAAGATCTTTTCAATTCATTCATCTGTACATGTGCAACGGGGTGGGAGGGTGTTCACTGTCACCTCAATATTGATGACTGCAAGTCCAACCCCTGTGTTCATGGCTTGTGCCACGACCTGGAGAATGACTATCGGTGCAACTGTTCTTCAGGCTACACCGGAAAAACCTGTGAAATCAATGTGGATGACTGTCAGCAGCACCAATGCTTGAATGGAGGGTCCTGCTTAGATTATGTGAATAACTACATATGTCTATGCCCAGCCTCATATACTGGGTCATACTGCGAGTAAGTATCACTAGGTTATCTGAAGGGCAACGTCACATTAGGGATTAAAACCTAAAGCAAAAATGATCAATTACCAATACGTTAAGCAGGTAGAAATTCAAGGGTGGCTCCAACATATTTATCAGAATAGAACGCTAACCATATGTCAAGAACTCCATTCAGGGAAGTTTCACGTCTCCATAGTGCTCCAGTCTTTTTTTTTATATATATATATATATATATATATATATATATATATATATATATATATATATATTAGATGTCTGATCTGACTGGTTCAATCAGGCAGTCATTTTCTACATGACTTTCCAACAGGACGTTACTGTCCATTCCTGTTACATCCAGTATTAGTGTATAGCAGGTCAATGAAGACTGGTGAAAGATATGGAGACGCTACCAAATTAGGTGATCGCATGTCCCACTAAGAGAAGCTTTGAATTATTTACAACTCATTGGAAAATAATACATAGATTATTACAATAAATATCACTTTCTTTTTTTGACAGATGGCCGTTCCCTCCTGAGCAATGTAGAATAAATGTTACATGTCTGAATGGTGGTAAATGCAAAAGTGGAATCTGGGGTGCAAACTGTACTTGCAGGCCAGGCTTTAAAGGAAAAAGGTAAGAATCCTGAAATTGTAGAGCAGAGCAGCCTATAGGTATATTTGGACAGAAGCACAATTTACACACAAATGGGTGTTAGGAATGACTTTTTGGAGTAATTGGCCACATCTGTTTGTCACATTGAGGGAATGGTCTAAGAATGTCGCCGGTGATGAAAGCTAACATGGACTGGGTCGCCTAATTTCCCATGTCCTCTAATGGGCAGATCTAATGAACACCTTTATTTCATTCCATCTATTGCATTGCTTAGATTCGCACGCAAAGCCAGTGGTACAAATCATTGTAGAGTTCGATCAAACCAACATAAGCATGGTTAGCTGTGTCAGAAATTTGTAATATCTATTCCTCCTCCTTATTCTTCACATGCCATTGTGTTTCCCCATTAGGGTATGTGCACACGAGAAGTGCCTTTTACGTCTGAAAAGTCAGACTGTTTTCAGGAGAAAACAGCTGCGTCGTTTCAGACGTAAAAGCTCCTCCTCGCATTATGCGAGGCGTCTTTGACGCTCGTAAATCTTGAGCTGCTCTTCATTGACTTCAACGTTGCAAAGAAGTGTCCTGCACTTCTTTGACGAGGCAGTCATTTTACGCGTCGTCGTTTGACAGCTGTCAAACGACGACGCGTAAATGACAGGTCGTCTGCACAGTACGTCGGCAAACCCATTCAAATGAATGGGCAGATGTTTGCCGACGTATTGTAGCCCTATTTTCAGACGTAAAACGAGGCATAATACGCCTCGTTTACGTCTGAAAATAGGTCGTGTGAACTCAGCCTTAAGGTCACATACCTATATTACAAATTTATGTTTTACGGATCTGTAATATGTCACCTATACTTTTATATGGGCACATTCTAGGAGGATGCTTTTACTTTTGTGTCAAAAATGTTCCTTGTTCTAGAAGATCTATCAAGTCAGACAAGACCTACGTGAACTCATCCTCAGGGTAGGGTGTATCAATGTTGAGTCCAAGCCCATGTGACATCTCTTCTATTTACAGATAACTATGTCTCATTTGCAGGACCATATGGTGCCTTCTAATTGCATAAAGTTGATTCAGGGGTGCAAATTTTGGTCCTGAATGGAGTAAGTGATAAGATTCAGAGGTTGCCTAGAGAGTTGTAGTAGACATAATGGTAGTTGTTGTTGTTTTTTTTTGTTTTTTTTAGTGCTGAATCACATTTTGGGAAAATACATTACATACATGAATGGGATACATTAAAATAAAGCTGGGCATTCTTATTTTAAATAAATGAGGCAGTGGTCTATACTTTTTATACCATACTAATAACTTTTAAAATTATTCTGCAGTGTCTAACAATGAAGCAGTTAAGATACCAAACTATTTACTAAAACCAGTAATCCAAGGTGAGGGGTCTGTGTGCCATGAGACATCTTCCTATTCTCAGACCCTTAGATGCCACAACTATCAGAAAAGATTGGCTAATCACAACGAGATCTTCCAACATTTAGAGTCAGAAGTGCTGAATATCTATTGAGCGGAACCATCCGGCTGCGTAAGGGCCACCATAATAATGACCAAAAATGAGAGTGGACCTTGACTCCCGGATTTATAGGCCGATCCGTGGTGTTGACTGCAGGACAAAATAGAGGAACCTTTATCTCCGTACAACAGGAATATGCTTCTAAGGCCTTATTTACACCAACGTATTTAACGTCTGTGGGACGGCCGTTGAAACAGCGGCCGTCCCACGGACCTATGTAATTAAATGTGGCTGTTCACACAGCCGTTGTTTCAACGGACCGTGTGAAGGGTCCGTGGGAAAATAGGACATGTCCGTTCTTTGCACGCATCCCTCCATAGACTCAACTATGGGGGATGCGTGACACGGATGCTGAGCACGGATGCACCTCAGACGTGAAAAACTGCAGTTTTTCATGTCCGAAATGCGCAGAGCTCGTGTAAATAAGGCCTAAGAGAGAGTATGCATTGCCAAGCACAGACCATAAGATCCTTCTTGTTGTATATTCTTAATAACACTCATATGTTTATACGTTTTGCTGAATGTTATATTTCTGGTTGTGCAGATGTGAGATCAATATCAATGACTGTGAACCCAACCCATGTCTCAATGGCGGGGCATGCCAGGATTCGGTCAACAACTACAAGTGTATCTGTAATGCCAGCTACAGTGGGGTTCGCTGTGAGGTAGGTGGATATTGAGAATCTGCAGATGATGATACATCTGGACTTGTCCTGTGTCAAAAATCTCAATACTAAACTTTCCAAAGCAATGCTTGTGACTTCACTCCAGACGTGTGCACTCCACCTGCTGGGATCACATGAATGCCAGAGTTCCTTCATTGCTGTTGCTTTTGTCAGGAATCTGTGTGCGTCTTAAGTGTTGGTTAACAATCTGTTTGCATGTTCTGTATAATCCCGTTGTATTGTCATTCTATGTCGCCTGAAATTGTGGGTTCTTTATTAACACTGAGAATTGCTTGTAACTCGCTCTATGCCTAAAACTTCTTCCAGGCAAGCACAGCTCATCTTTTACTATTGTTCTATTTACTGCATTGGATGCAACCCTCACATGTTTATATTTCTAGATGGAATTCTGGCTCCTCATGTTGGGCTGGATTTGATTTGTTGTCGTTTCGTGTCCAGACTTTGCGTATAACCTGCATGTTTATGAACTGTATGTGCGTTTCAAGTATTCTGATGCATGTCGGTGTTTGTCTTGGATCATCCAGTACTTGGTGGGATTGGGTATAGTTTTGAAATATTACAAACAAAGGAGGTGGCGTTAATCTGCCATCGATGATACTTGATAGGTGCCAGATTATCAGATGGTCATAGAAATTTATGTGAAACTCACTTGGGTAGAGAGAACCTGCCCGAAATAAAATGTTCTTAACATAAGATCTGCTGCTGTAAAGGTGCGGTCACACGCGGCAGATTTTTAGTTCCATTCACCTGAATGGGGTTGTTTCCGCAGCAGGTGGATGGATTTCTGTAAATTCTATTCAGATGAATGGAACTGTGGAACGGATTTTCAGTCGCAGAAATTTCTGGAAAAAAAAATCTGCCTCGCGCGACTGCACTCTATGGCTGGATTTAGGCATTCAGAATACAAGTGCCAGGTTATTAGAATTTCTGCATTAGGCTGGAATCACACATGCAGATTTGTGAATCACTTTTTTAGCCAAAGACAAAAAAAAAAAAAAAAAAAAAAAAGATCAGTCTTTTCTCTATACTTTTTCTTCTAATTGAAAAGCTGCATCTGTGATTCCAGCCGTCAACGATTTTTACTGCATATAATTGTACAATATGATGTAGCATGACATTCAGAACACTGCTATTTTCTTTATTTGACGGGTGCTCAACCCACCTATGTATAAAGAACTAGTAAGATTACATTTATAGCAAATCCTATAGCTATGCCACTTCACAAATCACACACATTACTTTTTACATGAGGTCCCTGTCCCTTCAGCAGATGACTGATCACACACTGAATGCGGTGTATATGGCGACATCAGGTTAGGTTGGTTTTGTATTATATTGTGTTTTGTTTACTTCCCAGCCTATTCTGATCATACTAATGTATCTTGTACCTCTCAGGTAGGGCTCCTGTGATATAACATGCTGTTCATTTCTTGCAGAAAAGCAATGCAGCGTGGGTCTTCCCCTTCCCTCTTCTTGGAGTTGCAGTCCCTCTGTCTTGTGGTGTTTTGCTTCTGTTTATTATTGTCGCCATTTTCATGATGCTGACAGCAAGAAAGAGAAGACAGTCGGAAGGCACATACAGTCCAAGCCAACAGGAGGTGGCAGGTGCCCGGCTAGAAATGGATAGTGTTCTTAAAGTGCCCCCGGAAGAGCGATTGATATGAACCAGTCGAGGCACCGAAATTGGGGGCACAACAGTCTGATCTGTTGTTGCAGACAATTGATGGGAGGAGGTTCCTTTTACTTTGGTAACACAACTCTGTACAGTGAATTTCCGGTCACATCGCTGGGAATATTTTGATTCCTCTCTGTATTTGGCAGCTAGTCTTTACTACTGGCCATTTAATCCTGAAGACAAGAAACATAAGACTTTTGGAGATTCTCCAAAGAAACAATTCTGCCTAATGTATAGGAAGATGCCATAAAGCCACCTCATCACGTACACAGTGTTATCTTATATCGCCAATCGGCACTTGTGTTGGGCAGAAATCTGCCCGTGTGAACCCAGCTTTAGTCTACAGGCTGTGATAAACCTGTATCGGTGTACAGATGGGGTCTAAATCCAGAGCCCTGTTCTTAGGCGAGACATCTGGTTTACTTGAACTTTCCAGAGGACAAGGACAATGTTCTGGATGTGCCTTTGTTCTATAATGATATTTTTATATAACCTGAGTATTATAACCTCTTTGTGCCTTGGGACTGCATACTTTTCCTTTTGAAGAGCAATGTCAGCTGTAGAATACCTAATCATTGCACATCTGCATTTCTCCTGCCTTATTATCTATACATTGGTATAGAAAGTGACCGGCGTCATCCGCCATGTCAGAGCAATAGCTCTTAGATTATACACAATGGGGGTTTTGGCAATTCCATTATGTGTTAGTAAAGATGTGCCCCTCCTTAACTTCTCTCTAAACCCGACCTATCCCAAGATGTATGGCGAGAGATGTTAAACAAAAATGTATGAACACCCAAATACCTCTGACAGATGCCATCCGTCGCCCATAGTCTCCTATATTAGAAAAGCATAGAAGTTTAACACATACAATTTTTAACTGGATGGCTGTGACTGATGGCATCCATCGCCCATAGATTCTTATGTTAAACTATAACTTGACGCAAATCAAGTAAAGTTAAGGGTGGACACATCTGTACCTTATAATATCATTAAAAGTTTTGAGGGGGATAACATAGTAGTTCAGTGAAAAGGAACACTGACACCTCTTGCACACGATCGAGATCGAGCCGTGAAAAACGGTCTGAGTGTCGGCTGCATTTCCCGGACTGACCGCAGTACAGGTGAACAGGACTCCTGGCATCATAGACATTTTATGATGGTAGGTGTCCCTGCCTCCCCACGGAACTGCTGTTCCGAACTGAACAAAATGATACAGTACAGAACTGTGGGGTCAGAGACTCCTAGACATTTTAAGACGCTATGATGCCAGGAGTCCCGTTCACCTGTACCGTGGTCGGGCCGGGAAATCCAGCCGACACTCGGACCGTTTTTCACGGCCCGATCTGGGTCGTGTGCAGGAGGTGCTAACGGCAATCCCTCCCTTCATCGCCTGCTTTCTTTCGATACTAGTTTGTCTCAGTCTGTGAGATATTACAGACATTTCTCTTGCTGCTATCATACCACTGTCTACTCCACCTCAATGGTACTGAATATCCACAAACTTTTATTTACTGATATTTTTATATTTCTTACAGACCAGTTCTAAGGTCTTAGACAAATACCATTTAGAGAAGACAAGGTAAAATTATATAATGTACATCTGCAACATGCATGCTTACATGATTTACGAAGACTAAGGCTGGATTCACACGAGCACATTACGTCCGTAATAGACGGACGTATTTTGGCCGCAAGTCCCGGACCGAACACAGTGCAGGGAGCCGGGCTCCTAGTATCATAGTTATGTACGACGCTAGGAGTCCCTGCCTCTCTGCAGGACAACTGTCCCGTACTGAAAACATGATTACAGTAAGGGACAGTTGTCCTGCAGAGAGGCAGGGACTCCTAGCGTCGTACATAACTATGATGCTAGGAGCCCGGCTCCCTGCACTGTGTTCGGTCCGGGACTTCCGGCCGAAATATGTTCCGTCCATTACCGACGTAATGTGCTTGTGTGAATCCAGCCTAAGGCTGCAAGAGCAAAATGCGACAAATTTATTGAGACGCATGCCTTTTAAAACATTTGTTGCATCTTGGACTGTCCGTGCGCCACAAAGGAAACTCTACGCCCTGCTCACTTCTTAATGAGCTGCAAAAAGTCACAAATTATTGCACAAATATAGTGTGTCATTATTTGCAAATGTTTAACGACAATAAACCAACGTTGTTCCCACGGGCCGAATACGCTGCGTTGCGTTTTTTTCATTTGGAAGAAAGCGCTCATACTTACCCCATCCGTCTTCTCTGCGTGTGGTCCGGCCTCCTATGATGACGTTGCAGGCCATGTGACGCTGCAGCTTGTGATTAGCTGCAGCTGTCACATCGGATGAAACGTAATCCTAGGACGCCGGACTGCAGGAAGGAGGAAAGCGTTCTGGCTTAGTCTGGGTTTTTTTTTCCGTAGTTGCGATTATCCAGTACTTTGTGTACTGCGAATATGCCGCGGGAGTTGCGTCCCCATTCAATTCAATGGGGAAAACCCGCAACGGAAAATCAACTAATACGCAGCATAAATTGACATGTTGCAAAATTAAATTTGGCGCCGCTGGTCAATTTCTTAACGTTTACACTTTGTTTGTTTTTTACACAGTGTGGGCGTGAGATTTTCTAAATCTCATCCACTGTGCTGCTACTGTAAATGGTGCGGAATTTCTGCACAGAAATCAGATGCAGAAATTCCGCAGCGTTTAGACATCGTGGGAACCTGGCATAAGGCCTTATTCACATGACCGAGTCCGAGTGTCCGCCGATAAAAACAGCCGTTTTGGACCGTTTCGCATCCGTCTGGCATCCGTTCCAATTCCGTTCCGAACTGCTAATTTTGACCCGTTTTGCATCCGTTTTTTTCCCTGTCCGTTTTAAAATCGGATGAATTTCATTTGTAAATTTTTTGCCACACACTTCCCTCTGTAGATACTGCCACAGCCCCCCTGTAGGTAGTGGCACACAGACACCCCCCCCCCCCCCCATAGGTAATGCCACACAGCCCACTGTAGGTAGTTCTACACAGCACCTCCCCCCCTACCTGTCTGTAGATAGCGCCACCATTCCAGGAGAAGTCTCTGACTTCAATGTCCATATATGGACAGTGAAGTCAGGGACTTCTCCTGGAGTGACGTCAGGCACTTCTGAAGCAGAATCCCTGAGCCTGTGGCCGGTGTTTCCGCTCCAGGAGAAGTCCCTGACTTCACTGTATCCATATATGGACACAGTGACGTCAGGCTCTTCTGAAGCAGAATCCCCGGCCACAGCGTAGCCGGAGATTCCACTCCTACAGGGAGCAAAAAAATACCCTCCTCCTCACATGCCCTTTGCACTGTGAGGAGGAGAAGGAGAGAGAGTGAGCGACGGAAGACATGGCCCTCACTTGGAGCACATTCAAGTGATGGCCGTGTCTTACCCGGCCCCATAGACTTCTATGGGAGCCGGGCGGCTGGGTGAACGGCTGAAAATAGGGCATGTCCCATTTTTTGACGGTCTGGTTTCCCGGGCCGTCAAAAAAAATCGGTCTTGTGAATAGCCCCATTAGGGGTCTATTGTGCCTACTGCGGCCGTGAGTCGGCCGTTTTATGAACGGCCGTCACACGGCCGGGAAACCCTGTCGTGTGAATAAGGTCTAAGTGTTGAGGATATTGCTCCCCATGGGCTGGCATAGCCACACAGTACTAGGAGTTTGACCAGAGAAAGGTCCGGTCTTGGCAGAAATCAAATACTGTACACATTTGCAACCCAAATTTTTTTTTAAATAAATGTCACCGAAAGAAACATCAGCTATTTTTTAGATATGTTTAATCAAGACTATCTTACCATTTTGTGTCTACAACTCCTATGCAGACCTATGTGTTTCCATGGTTACAAGTTACAAACCCTGTTTAGTGTTGGTCCATTCCATCTGTCCCCTACTTCTTGACACTTGCAGGACAAATGGGAAAAAGTATGACTACAGGACAAGACTACACAGGGTTTCTTTATAATTTGTAACCGTGGAAACAAGGTCTATTTGGCGCTGTATACATAGCAGTTACACGTGATCATGGACTGCTGCTTCCCTGCATGTTTCTGCAGTCAGAGCAGCGGCCTCCCTGGAAGACAGCAGTACACACTATGCATACTGCCCACTCCTGTGGAGAATTGGTATACAAATAGGTGTGTAAAGTAAAGCAAATAGGGGTAGCAAATTAAATGAAGGTGTAAGGGCAGCATATTACAGGTATGTACTGCTAGTAGCCAAAATGGCACAAGTTTGGATAATAGGTTCATTGATAGAATACAGCAGACTGTTCGTTATGAGTCTGGTGTTTTTATGAGAAGGCTCCCCCAGACTCTACCCTCTGCGGTGACTGACAGGCTTTTATCTATCTATCTATCTATCTATCTATCTATCAATCCTCTATCTATCATCAGCCTCCGTCACTGCAGAGATAGGAGGGCTCTGTTCATGAATACATTGGATTCATAACAATGAGTCTACTGTAGCCATTTAGCACTCCTAATAGCCAATTTTTTTGTGCCGTTTTGGCTACTAGGATTATGGACCTGTAGCTTTAATATACCGCCCTATGTAACGGTCAGTGGACACATCCTATGCTTGATTTTTCAAAAAATAGAACAAAAATGAAGACTATGGGTGAGGACATGGGTGTGGCTTTCAGTCACATGCGGATGCCGCTACGCATGCGCGGAGGGAGCGGATTCCAAATTGATAGTTAATGACAGCACTATTTTACAGGTAATACCACAGTTTATCTATTAACGACTGTGTGGTTTTGCGGGTTAAATTGCAGTGCTACCTGCAAAATTGTGCTGCCTTCAATTTGTAATCCGTGTCCACCGCACTTGGTCTTTGGCTGCATGCGGACACCGCTACATGTATCCTCACCTTAGTTGCAAGAGTCAGTACACATTATAATAATGCAGGTCTGTAAGCTAATTAATTAGCGTCACTTATGGCCACCACCGCAACTAAATGTTTTTATTGGTCTGGTGCATCTAAAATTTTAAATGCTACAACTTTGTAAATTGTTCCAATGAAAAATGTCCTATCATTTTTGTTTCTACAGCACCTATACCGACCTATGCGTTTCCATGGTAACGGACAACACATATCCCTATCTAGTCTGTTCCTGCAGTCATATTCCCTTCCAATTGTCCCCTATTTTGACTAACTTATCCGAGCTGTAGATACCAAACGATACAAATTTTTTCTAATGAAGACTATTTGGTTTTAGAAGGTGGACATAGAATTTAAAAAAAAGATAAAAAAATGCACATTTCTATCATGTCAGATTCCTTAAGCACGAATGGTTTAAAGTTTAAACCATATTAGCTAGGTATTCAAACTTTCCTTTTAAACCCCTCCCTTTTTTAAAAGTAGACCAGGGACTATTTGTTTTTAACACAATAAGTAATAAAATCATGACTGCTTCCTAGCAAAAAAGAATCTGAAAATATTTGCATTCTTTACGACAGAGAATTTTGTCAAAAGAAATTTTGCCTGAGATGAGAAAAAAAGGTCTGCTTTGTCTTCATAAGTAGCGCCACTCTTGTTCATGGGCTGTGTCTGGTATTGCAGCTCATTACTATTAAAGAGAACGAACAGGAGTGGCCTTGTTTCTGGGAGAACAGTAGACTTTTTTTAAGAAAAAATCCTGGACAACCCCTTTAAAGAGGCTCTGTCACCAGATTTTGCAACCCCTATTTGCTATTGCAGCAGATCGGCGCTGCAATGTAGATTACAGTAACGTTTTTATTTTTAAAAAACGAGCATTTTTGCCCAAGTTATGACCATTTTCGTATTTATGCAAATGAGGCTTGCAAAAGTACAACTGGGCGTGTATTATGTGTGTACATCGGGGCGTGTTTACTACTTTTACTAGCTGGGCGTTCTGATGAGAAGTATCATCCACTTCTCTTCAGAACGCCCAGCTTCTGGCAGTGCAGATCTGTGACGTCACTCACAGGTCCTGCATCGTGTCGGCACCAGAGGCTACAGTTGATTCTGCAGCAGCATCAGCATTTGCAGGTAAGTAGCTACATCGACTTACCTGCAAACGTCGATGCTGCTGCAGAATCATCTGTAGCCTCTGGTGCCGATGTGTCCTCGCTCGTCCGACACGATGCAGGACCTGTGAGTGACGACACAGCGTGATCTCTCGAGAACACGGCTGTGTCTGCACTGCCAGAAGCTGGGCGTTCTGAAGAGAAGTGGATGATACTTCTATACACAACGCCCAGCTAGTAAAAGTAGTAAACACGCCCCGATGTACGCACATAATACACGCCCAGTTGTACTTTTACTTTTCAACACGCCCAGTTGTACTTTTACTTTTCAACACGCCCAGTTGTACTTTTGCAAGCCTCATTTGCATAAATACGAAAATGGTCATAACTTGGACAAAAATGCTAGTTTTTTTAAAATAAAAACGTTACTGTAATCTACATTGCAGCGCCGATCTGGTATAATAGCAGATAGGGGTTGCAAAATCTGGTGACAGAGCCTCTTTAAGTCTGCCAGCATGAGCTTGGTTTTATACTGCAGTAAACTGGCTGCATTTTAGCATCTGTATTTTGGCTGCAACACCCCCCCCCCCCCCACCCCCCAGCTCTAATGAACAGGACTAGATGCAGCCATGATGTGAAACCGTACTAAAGCTTATAACTACGGTATATTATTGTACAAAACTTCATATAATCAAGATGTGCAATTATTTAACAATTTCTCTCTTTTTTTTTATTAGATTGTACAATTTTCTATGGTCCTATTACACTGGATTTTTATTGTATACGGTCAATAATTAGTAGGTTTCTTTTAATGTTTTTTTGAGCAGGTTAGACTGACCGCTCTAGACAGCTATGTACTCATTGTGATGACTGGTTGAACTGATTTAAAGTGGGCTAGAATATATTTGCTTCGTGTACACACTTATTGGCTGTGGAAAGTAATTCTCATGAACTCATGATTAACGAAGGCATTTGGTAGTATAAGACCTAATAATGTCACTGTATTATGCTTACGGTTTGTCCACTTTGGCTACTTCTGAACAGCCATAAAGCCATCATCAGGATCTGTATTACAAGGATCCCAAATGCAGCACGAGTCAGGGCCAATACCGCCACAGGGACAATTGTCACTATTAAATGTCCATTTATGAAATAACGCAGCTGTATGAACGCTGGTTTTGAGCTCTGTAAATGCCTATGTATAAACTGTATGATAATTGGTTTGTATATTTTGAACTGTTAGAAAACGTTAATGCCCAGATTCCAGATACTGTGTAAATAAACTGCCAAATGCAACAGCAAATGAATGAACTCTATTAAAAAATAAATGAGAAAATTCTGTTATTTTGTGTTTAATATTACTCTGATATAGAATAAATGAATACAACATTTGGGTAGTAATGTCTTAGATAATGTTTCCGAACTGATTGTACAGTAGATTCAGATCTTTAATGTTATTACCGATTTGTCTAATATTACATTTTAATATTTGCTTTTCATCTACTCTTTGTAGAAGCATCATATGTATGAATAGTGGTGCACCACCAAGCTGTATGCCAGTAGGTCATTTTAATGCATTGTGCGCCTTATTACTCAAAACTTAATGGCTATGTAAGCTTTTGATAGACCGTTTTATTTAAAAAAAATAAAAAAATATTTCTGTGTGATTGGTGCAACTTTCAAAACTTTGGAGATACAGCTGCTTTGTATCCTGTATACAGAGCAGCTGTGTCATGCGCTTAGACCTGAATTTGTCTGGTCTGCAGAACTATCGGTCCAGTGAAAGCTCTCTGACACATCTAAGTTATGAACTTAGATTTGATCGATCCTGTGGACCTGACTGATTCAGGTCTTAGCGCACGATACAGCTGCTCTATATACAGGATACAAAGCAGCTGTATCTCAAAAATTATAAATCACTTTTAATAAAAGTATTTTGAAAGTTGCACCAATCGCACTGGTAGTTTTTTGTTTTAAGTAAAAAAAATGATTTCAAAGGTGTACATAGCCTTTAAGGAATATGGCGCAGGTCCTAAGCTCTGCCTATTTGATTGGAATTGGAGTCAATGGTTTGTCCGTGTTATTCACAGATATGATGGTTCTTTGATGTGTGTGTTCTGTCTAATAAATGAGGGTCCTGAATGCAAGATCTTCCTATGCTAACTCTGAATTTCTGAATAGGGTATTTGAAAAAGAGTTTTCTAAACTAGACCATTCCCAAACGTATAAATTATCGCTTATCTACCAGATAGGTGATCATTTTCTGAATGACCGGGGCCCCACCGGTGGGATCCTCACCAATCGTGAGAACAGGGGTCCCAAAGCCCTAAATCCTCTTTCCTGTGTATAAGTGTTTAATTTTTTGATTTTGGGAAAACCCCTTTATGTATTTTTCAACTGATTGATTGCATCATTTGTTGCATTTTTCATTTTACAGTGGGAGTGAAAAGAACTGGTATATTGCAGAGGAAGTTTTTTATTTACTTGATTGCAAGACTTGAGTCAGAACTAGAAAATTCTGAGCCAGGTGACAGATTCCCTGTAAAAGCTTTAGCATGGTTTTGTCTGTAAACTAAGTTGTTGCATGGTACCGATCCGCAGAAGTGAAATCTAAAACCCCAAAAAAGTACCATGCATAATATATTTTATGTGCCTCTTCCTGTAAGGGTATGTTCACACGATGAGAGGCTTTTACGTCTGAAAAGACAGACTGTTTTCAGGAGAAAACAGCTGCCTCGTTTCAGCCGTAAAAGCTGCTCCTCGTATTATGCGAGGCGTCTGTGACGCTCGTAAATCTTGAGCTGCTCTTCATTGAGTTCAATGAAGAACGGCTCAAATTACGTTGCAAAGAAGTGTCCTGCACTTCTTTGCCGAGGCAGTCAATTTACGCGTCGTCGTTTGACAGCTGTCAAACGACGACGCGTAAATGACAGGTCGTCTGCACAGTACGTCGGCAAGCCCATTCAAATGAATGGGCAGATGTTTGCCGACGTATTGTAGCCCTATTTTCAGGCGTAAATCGAGGCATAATACGCCTCGTTTACGCCTGAAAATAGGTCGTGTGAACCCAGCCTTATAGAAAAATGAACCAAATCATAATGAAGGGGGAGCCTCATGAGAGAAGCAAACTAACCCCTCTAGGACATCTCACACTCCACTGTTATCTTCTCTGCTGGGCTTTAATAATAATCTTTATATAGCGCCAACATATTACGTAGCACTTTACAATTTTGAGGGAACCTAAACAGACATTACATAGTGACAAATATAATTGATATAATTTACAAATCAGACAGGAGGATTGAGGACCCTGCTGGCAAGAGTTTACAATCTATGAGTAAATAAGGGAGACACAAAGTGTAACAGTGTTTGTTCAGTACAATAGTCCGGCCATTTTTATACACATGGGGTGGTACACATAAAGCTGCATGAGCCGGTCACCAGCCAGTATCCGTGTATGAGGTACATTAAATGCAGCACGGTGCAAGGAGTGTGAGGGAATCTTATTCTGATGACTAATGGGGCCAAGGAAAGGAGTCAGATTAGGGAATGTTATAGGTCTGTCTAAAAAGAAGTGTTTTCAGGGCACATTTAAAACTGTGGATATTGGGAATTAATCTGATTGTCTGGGGTAGCGCATTCCAGAGGAGTGGTGCAGCACGAGAGAAATCCTGGAGACGGGAGTGGGAGGTTCTGATTCTAGTGGTCGTTAGTCTTAGATTGTTGGCAGAAAGTAGAGGCCGAGTAGGGTGGTAGCCAGAGATGAGGGAGGAGATGTAAGGAGGTGCAGCACTGTGGAGAGCTTTGTGGGTAAGAATAAGAAGTTTGAATTTAAATCTGCATGGGATAGGCAACCAGTGTAGTGATTGGCACAGGGTAGAGGCGTTTTGTGTAGCGATTGGTCAGAAAGATGATCCTGGCTGCTGCATTGAGGATAGATTGGAGAGGGGAGACTTTAGTGAGGGGAAGAGCGACTTTTAATGAGTTACAGAAGTCAAGATGAGAGTGAATCAGAGCAACAATGAGAGTTGTGGCTGTTTCCTCAGTAAGAAAAGGGCGGATTCTGGAGATGTTTTTGAGGTGAAACTGTCAGGAGCGTGTAAGTGATTGAATGTGAGGAGTAAAAGGTAAGATTGGAGTCCAAAGTAACCCTGAAACAGCGGGCATGTTGCGTAGGAGTTATGGTAGTGGCACACACTGAGATGGAGAGATCAGGTTTCATTTGTTTAGTAGACGGTGGGAACCCAAGGAGCTCAGTTTTTGGAAGATTCAGTTTCAGATTGAGAGAGGACATGATGTTAGAGACAGCGGATGGTTGAGTGATTTATGCGAGCATCCTTTGTGTTTAGCAGTGGGATGAGATGGCTAAGGGGGATTCTGCCCAGAGAATAGTGCATGTGAGCTGTACATGGGAGAGGGGCGTTGGTGTCCAGAATGTACTAAGGGGGAAATGGCTGGTTTGACTGGCTACCTCCAACAGCTCCAATATGGAGTGAGGCTGCAAACCTGTTTGTTTTTCTTGTGAAGGTATGGCAAAGAATGGGTGTTTGTGGTATCCATTCTGTGTAGCTGCCTGTTCCCTAAGTGCCTTTTTGTAACTGCCACGACACTTTGTCAAGATGACACTTAGGCAGGGATGACCTCGGCACAACTGCCCCCCTGCACAAGTGCCTTCCCCTAAAGCGAGGTCTACATTTATAGAGGAGGAGAACTAGCCCAAATTACACTCCTTCAGCTGCTCATCAAATCAACACAACACATGAGGGGAAACACCACAGCATAGCTACACAAACAAACTAGCTGGTCTGGAAGAATCACACAACTTCAGGCCAATCAAATACTAGGGACCTTTTCAAAAGAACATTCACCTAGAAACAGACACGAAAGATGATTTACACACCATAAAACACACAGTTCACCATTTCAAATGACCTTCAACAGACACGTTCATGCAAGACACATCACACTCCCGTTATCTTCTCTGATGGCCTTTCACCCCTTCCACACATTTGACGTATCCATACGTCAGAGTCAGGTAGAAGTATGGAACGGACTCACGAAGTGAACCCGCTCAATACGACGCAGGTGTCTGCTCTATTTTACAGCCAACACTTCAGAGTAACGAGCGGGATCAAGTGCAATGCCGCTCCTTTAACCCCTTAAATGCCCCACACATTAGCAACCACACCATTTAAATCATTTGAAATAGAGGAGGGCGACCCCCTCTAACAGCTCATCGCACCCCCCGCAATGCAATCACGGGGTGGCGATGGTTGCTTTGGCTGCCTAGGGGCCTAATGAAGGTCCCCAGGTCCAAAATATTTGTCCTCCTATTAAGCCCTGCCTCTGGCAGGGCTTAATAGAGGCCTGTCAGAATCACAATCTCCTGCAATACATTAGTAATGCAGTATATAGTGCAAGCGATCTAACGATCGCTGGTTGAAGTCTCCTAGGGGGACTAAGAAAAACCAGGACAAATTTAGTAAAAAAAAAAAAAAGGAGTACAAGTTCACAAAACCCACCTTTTCCCATTTTCCCAGTAGAGCATAGTAAAAAAAAAAAAAAAAAAAGAGTTC
This sequence comes from Rhinoderma darwinii, assembly GCF_050947455.1. Classification (NCBI taxonomy): domain Eukaryota; kingdom Metazoa; phylum Chordata; class Amphibia; order Anura; family Rhinodermatidae; genus Rhinoderma; species Rhinoderma darwinii. Next base: position 25,235,362 of record NC_134694.1, on the reverse strand, counting down.
AGAGTTTTACGGATGTGGCGATACCAATTCTATTACAATGTATTATTTAAAGAGGCTCTGTCACCACATTATAAGATTACAGCAGTGTTTTTTTGTTAGAAAAACATTCATTTTTGACGGAGTCATGACGTATTTTAGCTTTATGCTAATGACTTTCTCATTGACCAACTGGGCGTGTTTTACTATATGACCAAGTGGGCGTTGTGGAGAGAAGTGTATGATGCTGACCAATCAGTGACCAATCAGCGTCATACACTTCTCTCCATTCATTTACACAGCACATCGTGATCTTACTAGATCTTACTCGTGGGATTACACTGTAAACTGTCATTTAAAATGAGATTACGCTTGCATTGCTGTAAATCTCACACAAACGTTACCGAAGTGTCAGGATTCTGAATAGACATCACGTCTTGGCTGGTAGTGATATATATTCATTGTCAGGACACTTGAGTAACGTTAATGTGTGTGTATGTGGCTGCACATAGTGATCTAGTAAGATCACTATGTGCTGTGTAAATGAATGGAGAGAAGTGTATGACGCTGATTGGTCACCGTCATACACTTCTCTCCACAACGCCCACTTGGTCAAAAAGTAAAACACGCCCCGTTGGGCATTGAGAAAGTCATTAACATAAAGCGAAAATAGGTCATAACTCCGTCAAAAATGTTTCCTTTTTCCAATTAAAAACCACTGCTGTAATCTGCGTTACAGCGCCAATCACATCATGTACAAGATAGGCCACTTATAATGTGATGACCGTGCAGGTTGAAGAGGCTCTGTGTACACCATAAAAAAATGTAACGAAAAATAAGGTAAACACCAGAATTGCTATTTTTTTGGATCCTCATATCCCACCAAAAATTAAAGAAAAAGTGATCAAAACATCGCATATACCCCAAAATGGTATCATTAAAAACTACAGCTTATCCCGCAATAAATAAACCCGCATCCACTTAATCGACAGAAAAATACAAAAGTTATGGCTCTCAGAATTTGGAGTCACAAAATCAATTACATTTTTTACACTTAGGTTTTGACTTGTAAAAGTAGTAAAATATAGAACAAACTATATATATTTGGTATCGCCGTAATCGTATTAACCCGCCAAATAAAGTTAGCATGTTGTTTTAATTGCACAGTGAATTGCGTAAAAACAAAGCGCAAAAAACAATAGAGAAATCGCTGTTTTTTTCATTTTCTACCCCACAAATAATTTTTAGTCCCTTTCCTAGTACATTATATGACACAATAAATGGTGCTACAAAAAACTACAACTTGTCCCGCAAAAATTATAGGACTATATCGACATAAAAATAAAAAAAATGAAAATCTGAAAAATGGCTGCAGCAAGAAGGGATTAAAGGGGTTTTCCCATGACAGATATTTAGGACATGTCCACAGCATATGTCAAAGGTCAGATAGATGCGGGTCCCACCACTGGGACCTGCACCTACATCTAGAACGGGGCCCCTTTAAACCCCGTTCTAGCTTTTTGTGCTCACGCTGCCTCCCGGCCACTTCCTGATCACATGGTTGGGAGTTACGAAAATAGCGTATCTCGCTGAGCTAGGCTGTCCCGGAGGTGGGACCCGCATCTATCTGACATTTGACAGACATTTATGACATGTCCACAAGATGCCATGGGAAAACCCCTTTAAACTTATCTGCTGCATTCAGCTTTTGATTTTGCAGGCTAAATGCAGTACCATTCCAGAACACTTTGGACAATCCCTTTTTGTTAGAAGGGTCCCCAGATGTTCCACATAACATCCCCTAAAATCTGTGGGCAAACCTGTCAGCAAGTGTTCATTTCTCCTGAAGTTCTGCTGCTATGAAATTAAAGCATTACATAGTTCTCATTACAATGAATGCCCACTCTGTGTCCGTCTGAGAGGCAGTTTGCAGCTGCTCTCTGCTCTGGAGAATAGATGAGGGTCCGAAAACAGAAACCCCCCTATAAACTCCAATTCCTTATAGGGAACTTTAAAGGGAGGATTGTCTGGTTTGGAAAACCCATTATTATAAGGGATTATCCAGGATTACAAAAACATAGCGGGTTTTATTTAAAAAACCGTGCCACACCTGTCCACTGGTTGTATGTGGTATTGCAATTCAGCCCTAGTCTGTTTAATAGAGCGAAACTGCAACACCAGACCCAACCTATGGACCTGTGTGACACTTTTTCTGGACGACTGCAGCCATTTTCTTCTAATACTGCACTACCGCTTTAAGGCATGTTCACATGGGTCGGATATGCTGTGGAAAAGTTTGCAGCGTGTCTGACGTCGAACCCGCAGGGAAATACTGATGGATATTCACACCAAATGGTGTGTGGATATATTCCGCCGGATTGACCACTGCGGGAAAACTGGCAACAGAGGGAAAAAAAAAATATGCTACACTCTCTTGTGACGAAACGTCAGCACAGGAGACCACCTGTACACAGACCCGTGTTGCCATGGGAGCGCCATGAGATGAGTATAATTATTTTTTTTCCTTTCAAATTTGACATTTTTTTTCCCAGAATGTGCGGAATTTGCTGCGAAAATGTGTCGGAATCGTAGCAAATTCCACAACAATTGCCATTTGTGGGATTTTTACTTCCCCATTGATGTTAAGGGGGAATATCCACAACAAATCTTCATTGACTCCGCATCAGAAATTGACATGCTGCGGCTTTACAATCTGCACCCCAAATCAATTTAGGGGAAAAAAAAATCCGCAGCTTGTGGATGAAGTTTCTTCAAATCTCATCCACTTTGCTGCTACTGTACTATGCTGCAGATTTTCCAGCCACAAATCCAAAGCTTATTCGCAACGTGTGAACATACCCTAAATGGGGACCGCCATCTTAGACGTTTATGGTATATCTACAGGATATGTTATAAAGCTCTGGGACCCACACGGATCTTGAGAACGGGGGTCCTCCGACTCGGTCTGTGATGGGAATACCCCTTTAATGTTTAACAGAAATAGCAATGACTGACAGCAGCTCCCGGGAATATAGGACAAAAATGACTGCAAGAGAATACATTTTTCGGCAAACTAAAATGAGCCCCACCTGTTTTAACACGCGGTGTGCTTCTCTTCTGTTAGGATGCCATCCTCTGCTATGTACTTGCTGTTTTTGGTATTTGTATTCATCCTTCTATGTTCTATGCAGAAACCACGTTTGATCCGAAAAGCCGAAACCTCCACTCTGATTGGGTCAGCTATAGGAACAGGAATGCTTTTCATACTACTACTTGTCATCACAGTTGTTATGATCACAATGAGGAAAAAGAGAGCCACGCAAGGGACATATAGTCCAAGTCGGCAAGAAAAGGACGGAGCTAGAGTAGAAATGTGGAACGTCCTGAAGCTGCCACCTACAGAGCGACTGATCTGAGGAAGGAAACAAACTATGAAAAGCACCAACAAAAGGAGAACGAGGAAAAAGAAAAACATTACACAGTAACTTCCAAACTTTTTACCCCTGGAGGAAACCCTACTACTATCTCACACTATTGTAAAAGGGAAACATTACAGTTACAATGTTCCTGACTGTTTCCCAACCAGCGTCTTTGGACCCAAGTTTTCTAAGGTTGCGATCTTCCAGTATTAGGAATGAGCACTTGTATATCACAAACACATGCAACTAAAACAAAGTATATGCTGTTAACATGGTGTAAGTCACTGACCGAAGCTGTGGTGCGAAATCAGCCTATGATATAGGATAAGGCTGGGTTCACATTGTGCGTTTTTGTTGCGTTTTGAAAGGCAACCAAAAGAAACTCATGCTTTTTTCGAATACCCACGTGTTTTTACAAAGTTTTGCAGTGGTTTGTACAAAACCAGATTACAGCTGCAACATTTAAGATGCGTTGCACAGTCAAAAGTAACAAAAACTGTCAATCCAGACTAACAGTGACGTACTTGGTAAGACTGAAGTTTGCTTGATCCATATGAGCCTCATCTGTAGAAAAACAGCCATAGTCTTCGAGGTGAATGACCTAGTGATTTGCATTGATTGGGTCATTTGAATGGTAAGGACGTTCGTTTTTGTGGCTCTGGCCGCTGCTATAGATCTGTTTATAGGGGTGAGGGAATGATGACCGGTATGATTATAAAACAGTTTTCTTTGTACAGGATTGTATATATATAGGAGAGTGTTCTGCCACTCATTTATAGTTCAAAGAAAAAGGTAAGCAAACCCTTAAAGTCCTTTTATACCGGCCGACACTCGGCCTGTGCAAGGAAGCACCGATCAACGAGACATCGGCGATCACTTGCTCTTGTCACACAGAGCTATGAATGGGGACGAGCGGTCGTTTCTCCAATCGCTCGTCCCCATACATTATTATCATGTCGGCAGCACATCTCCCCGTTTACACAGGGAGATGTGCCACCGACAACGATTATATTTTACTTTTTTAAAACCATACGATCAGCAGATGATCGAGCGTTTGCTCGTCCATCCTTTGATCGCTGCCCTTTTTACACAGGACAATTATCGGCAACGAGCGTTCTATGAACAATCGTTTGCCCGATAATCGCACAGTGTAAAACCCCCCCTAGGAATTATCTGGATTTCTGCATTGATTACTAACAAAATGTGGTCTGTTATCTTAGTATTTGTCTAGAATTGTGACTATCTAACAATACAAACAACACACAAACAGTTCTACTATTCATGTCTTTGATTGAGCACGTTGAGACCACAGTGCAGGGAGAAAAGGTAAGTGAACCCTTGAATTTAATAACATGTAGATCCGCCTTTATAGAAATAATTTCCACCAAACGTTTCCTGTAATTGCAAATAAGATCTGTACAACGTTGAGGAGGAATTTTAGACTATTCACTCCTGCAAAAGTTTTTCGGTTCATCAATATTTCGGGGATGCCGTGTGTGCACATCTCTCTTCGGGTCATGCCACAGAATCTCGATAGGGTTAAAGGGGTTGGTCCAGTTTTTATTTTATTTTTTTAACTTATTTGTAGAATAGGAAATCATACCGTTTTCTAATATACACGTATTATAGTGCATGAGGCCCCTGTCACAGTAGAATGGTATAGCCCACACATTAGTCCTGTGTAATGCATCCATAGGCTTACTGAATATGACACAATATGATACAACCACTTTAACCCCTTCCTGACTTCTGTCCTACATGTACGGCAAAAGTGGGACGGGGAAGTATATCCAGCGGGTGTCAGCTGTCTGTTTACAGTTGACACCCCACTTTAAGGACTGGGATAATAATAATAATAAAAAATCTACTGTTTTGGGTCTATAGTTCCTAGACACAAAAATACCTATGTCTCCATGGTAACAGACTACAAGCAAACACTGTGTGTAGTCTGATTCTGCAGTCATATTCCCTTACATTTCATAGGTTACCAAAAAGTAGGGACAGATGGAAGGGAGTATGACTACACAGGGTTTGTTTGTAGTCTAGCCATGGAGAAGCACGGGTTTGCTTAGGAGATGTAGACGCAAAACGATAGTTTTAATGAAGGTTCTTTGCAAAGTTGCTATTTTTGAATTAGAGCAGGAAAATTGTACACACAAACTGCATCCACATACGGTACAGATACAGTATAACCTAACACTGTGTTTGCCTGTAGCCTCCGTCATCTTGCTTGGTATACATATCTACCAGCCCAAGCAAAGATGCGTCCAGATCTCTATAATGCACTACGGGTCTAACCTAAGTGCCTTCTCATACACATCACAGAAAATCAAGTAGCCTGAGAGTCTACAAAATTGATCCCGATTGTCAGATCTTACTGCGTATGATACCTTGTCTAGAGGGGACAGAATACTACTGTATATATCCTAATGTTATATGATGTATAATATGCTAACAAACTTATCCACAGTAATTAGAACAGAGGCTGTTAACTTCTATTTTGTCGTGGCTGATCTTTGTACATAGATGAAATGTCAGGAATGAAATCTGAGATGACACAATGGTCTGATTTTCTGATGGAAATGTTTAAATTATTTCATGTAAATAAAATATTTTCCTTACTAAACATTTGAAACCAATTCATTGTTTTACTTTACCTTGATACATGCTTTCATAGGAGTTTTTTGTTTGCCACGCGCCTGTTTAACCACGACCTCCAGTTATCCTGCCAACCATGTGTACCGCCAGAAGTTTAAAAGTAACAGGAGGAAAAGCGCCGGCAATCTGGTTGCCTAGACAGCCGTAAAACAGCGAAAGCCTTTTCTACAAAGAAAATTTGCAGGAGAGGCTTTCAGCATCTTTCAGTTGCCTAGGTCTATCTCTGGTCAGGAGATTTGGAGCCGTGTATCAGAAAAACAAACCTGCGACTACTATAAAGATATAAATGATCCTCTTCGCAATCCAATAGCCATACAATTTTTTATATCTTTGTTCAAGTAAGGTCTTGTTTTTTGTGGGACCCTTTTTTTCTTTAAATTGGCTTTCCAGTCCCTAAAAACTGACGGCCTATCCTCAGGATAGGCCATCAATAGCTAATCGGTCGGGATCTGACTCTAGGGACCCTTGCTTGTCAGCTGTTTTGAATGGGGTGTGGCGCTCCTACGAGCGCGGCCTCCTCTTCGTTTCTACTTACTCGCTCTGAATCGTCAACATGGATGTAGTGGCGATTCACAGTATTGAAGTCTTTGCCCATTCACTTTAATTGGAGAAGGCTGCAATACTGTGAATTTCCAGTACGTGTGTAGACGACTCACAGTGAGCAAGTAGAAATGAAGCGGAATCAGCGATCGTACGACCACTGCACCCACTTCAAAACAGTTGATAGTCGGGGGTCCCGGGAGTCGGACCCGGACCCATCAGCTATTAACGGCCTATCCTGAGGATAAGCCATCCGCTTTTAGGGACTGAAAAACCTCTTTAACACCATTTTGGGGCACATTTAAATTGGAATTTAATTTCACTTCACCTTTTACTGTTTTGTCCGGGCCTCAAATCTAGTTACTGCGCATGCACCAGAACAGGACATAGAGGTGCAAGAGCGGGATTTTCATCGCAGCTTTTCCACTGAAAAAATAGCAAAATCTGCTTTTTGTTGCGGTTTTCCCTCCCCATTGCATTCAATGGGGAAAACCCGCAACAGAAACCAGCGATTGAACAACATAAATTGACTTGCGGTGCGGTTTTTCTGCATGTTTTTTTTTTTTTGCAGCGTGTGGATGAGATTTGTTTAAATCTCATCCACGTTACTGCTACTGTATTAAGGCTTATTCAGACGAACGTGATATACGTCCGTGCAACGCGCGGGATTTTCACGCGCCTCGAACGGACCTATGTTAGTCTATGGGTCGTTCAGACAGTCCGTGAGTTTCACGCAGCGTGTGTCCGTTGCGTAAAACTCACGACATGTCCTATATTTCTGCATTTTTCGCGCATCACGCACCCATTGAAGTCAATGGGTGCGTGAAAATCACGCGCAGCAGACGGAAGCACTTCCGTGTGACGCGCGTGATTCGCGCAACAGCAGTAAAAAGTATGAATGAAAACAGAAAAGCACCACATGCTTTTCTGTTTACAAACATACAGAGTGTCATAATGATGGCGGCTGCACGAAAAGCACGCAGCCACGCAACATATAGTGATGACACACGGAACTGTCAAGTGCCTTTTGCTCGCGTAAAACGCACACGCTCGTGTGAATCCGGCCTTATGCTGCGGATTTTCCGTAATGAAATCCGTTGCGGAAAATCCTCAGTGTTTACGCGATGAGTGAACCCATCCAAACAGAGAAACCGTATATTGGAAAGATTTGCACCTTATCTGTGTAGGTTACATTCCTGGTTTTGGCTTCTAAATACTGACCAAAATATTGCCCTGTAAATGAGGCCTAACCCACAAGGGGAATTTCCTAATATTTCTCTGTTAGCAATATTTCTGTCAGAAAGCTATGGCCCAAAAGTTTGCATTGAAAATTGCGACTTCTGGGCATTTTATGTTGCCCGCAACATTTTTTGCTTAGAAAAGGGGTGTGGCTGACCAAAGAGGGCGAGGCCACAGAGGCCCTACAAATGTAAAATAATTTACACCAGAAAAATGGCAAAAATTATAGCGGGAATCTACGGCAGCTCATAGCTCAAAATTTGGGGCGTAACGGGACCCATTCACCTTGCCCCCATCAAACAATAAAAAAAAAAGTATACTCATCGCTCCTCCCCTCCTGCATGTTGTGGCTCATACAAGCTACTGACGCTGGGCACCTTGTATGAGCTGAGGGAGCCAGAGGGAGGAAGCTAAAAGTAGCGGTGAGGTGAGCGCATAATTTTTTTTATTTTATGCCCGTCGGGGATATTGATTGCACAGAGACACGGTTGTTATTCCACAATTGTGGCACATGACCAGCCAAAACACACATTTTTTGAAAAGGAGCTAGCCCCTTAATAAATGTGTCACATCTTATGCCAACAAATTGTTTATGAAGACTAGCATATGAATAAATAACCCCCCCCCCCCCAGTTTACAAGAGCTTCACGTCCAGTAGGAAAATCATCAGACCTAATCCTGCTAATGAGTTATTAGAACATCTATAATGAGTCCAACGTCCCTCATTAGAGCAAGTGGGGGCGCCGGGGGCAGGGGCTGTGTATTTAGTTCATGGCCATTTCAGCGACTGCCACTTGTCAGTCAATGTGTATGGAAAATAGTCATAGTTTATATGCTTAGATTACAAACTATGACTATTAGCAATGCACTATGGGAAAAAAATTAATGCAACGAAAAAAATATATGAGTGACCTTAAAGAGGACCTGCCATCATGAGCCGGGGCTGTGATTCTATGTGGTGATTGCAATTTTGCAGTTAACATGAAAACCGCAGCAAACTGTGGTAGAAACTCATTTGTTTTTGCAGTGTGGTTTTCGGCCACGTGGTAAAAAACACGGCAAAGCTACATTCACATAAAGTTTTGATGCCGTTTTTGGCCTCGTTTTTTGAGCCAAACACAGAAATGGACACAAAAGAAAGGAGATGCATCAGTTTTTTCTTTATACTTTTCATTCCTTTTCGATCCACTTCTGGCTTTGGATCAAAAAATTAACCAAAAGCTGCCACAGAAACTGCATCAAAACTGTGTGTGTAATTTTGTCCTTAGGCTCAGACTACACACCGACACCTGTGAGTCCTGGCCTTGCAAAAAATATGTCTGACCGTGTCACATTTTTAGGAAGATCACATTGATCATGGTGTCCGATCTGCGGGCAGCATGTTATAGAGCAGGAGGAGCTGAATAGATTAATATATAGTTTTATAGGAAAAGATTCAGTACAATTTATTCATTTAAATCCCGGTTCAATGTAAGCTTATGAGTCTTGTGGGCGGTCCTATGTAATGATTGACAGCCATCTCTGTAGGCACGCATACGACATCTGCTAATTTGGTAACTTTGATCCCAGACTGTCATTCATTTATAAAGCATATGTTTCACATATAACTAATTAAAATATTGCGTTTAGTTGCTAGGGATACACAGACCTGTATCTCTATTCTTACACACCGATAAGGTCACTTGGCGTAATGCTGTTCTTCAGGACTGAGGTACAATTCTCCCCTGACGGACAAAAGTAAAAATACATTTAGTTACGGCTTTAATAAAACATTCCTGCACTTACCTTGGTATTTTCTATATTCTGTGTTGAAACTGCTGTGATAATGTCACCCACATCACATATGTGAAACTTTAACCCTGGAAGGATTTTCACAACTTAAAATCAGAATCCATAATATTGCATTATCCGGCAGAATTTGAATACAAAGTTTATTACAAAGCGCTAGCACTTGATGTGTGACACTTTGTAACATACATTTACATTAGTACAGAATGAGTTTAATAGCAGTTTCCTAACCAATGTCCAATCAGAAAATTCCTGCAAACTACAATGCAAAAAGTTCATATGAGTGGGGTTCAGCTGCAATACCAATCATAGCCCATGGACAACAATTGTAGTGTTTCTGGGTTAAAATAAAAAATTTAAGCGCTAGAAGCCACCACTAGGGGGAGCTTACTGAAGACGGACGTATACAGCTGCTATTGAACTCAATAATACATCTTCAGTAAGTTCCCTCTAGTGGGGACAGCAGGCAGCCAGTTACATGACCATTTTAGCATTTGATGGCTATGTACACCTTTGGATTGAATTTTTTTTTTCAAATTAATGTGTTTTCAGTTTGTAATAACTTTTCTCATTGACTTATTTTTAACGATACAGCTTCTATGTATCCTGTATATATAGAAGCTGTATCATTCTCTGTCAGCCGAATCTGTCAGGTCAGCTGAACTGATGAGTCCTGCGTGTCTCCGACACACGGGATCCAACTAATATCGATCACATCTAAGTTCATAATTGGCTGAGAGAGAACAATACATCTTCCATGTATAAAGGATACATAGAAGCTGTATAGTAAAAAAAAAAAAAAAAGAAGCAATATCTACGCTTTAATGACATGACCCATAATGGTGGACAGTAGCCGTTCTCCCACATTCCCACACATACGCAGGCACTATAAAGGATACAACTAGGCAGAATGGTAGCTGGCTGTAGATATTTATTTTCCTGTAAGTTTCACAAATTTATTTTCACGGCTTTGTAAAGTGCACACTATTTCACCGAGCTTCAAAAAAAACAAACAAGAAAAAAAAGTGTTGTTTTTTTTTTTTTTTTTGTGGTTTTGTGTTTTACACACTGGATAAAAAGGTATAAATGATAGAAAAATACTTTTCTGTGAGACCGCGAACACGCTCATCACTGAAATGTGCATGCACGTCAACTGTATAAAATAAATGCATGTTTAACCCGTTAACTGCCCGCCAACACACTCAACTCGAACGTCTCTGCCCACAGCAAAATTAAAGATTTATAGTTAAAAACAAAACACTTAGATAGGTTAAAAAATGTGCTGCAAGTCACATGCAGAATATGAAGCCTCCGAGCATCGCTGCGTCAGGTGTCGGTTTCAACAAATATACAAGCGATTAAAGTGGACTTGTAATCTCCATTGTTTTGTCATTTTACTCTTATCTACGTTTTTAGAGCCGGTATCGACTGCATTCACAGCTTCAGAGCGGAAATTCCATATACACAAGCAATAGGCACAACCAATGTAATAGTTCATGGGTAATATTTCCTAACTTTTAGCTGCCACTTATCAACTTCTCCATTAACATGCACAGTTGGCTCAAAAACAGGTGTGTGAAGCAGCTGCCAGACAACCGAGGCGCCGCTTATCTTGGTAATAGAACCAATATAACGATCATTTATATGAATAATACACGTCTAATCTAATTGCCGCCCAAGAGTGGAAGTCTGAAGATGTCTGGCAGTCCCACATACACCTTAGGACAGTGGTGTCCAAAATTCAGCTCTCAAGTTGTTGCAAAACTAAAATTCCCAGCATTCCTTGACAGCTTAAGGGCAGATACAGACGGACGTTGCGTTTTTGCGCGCGCAAACAACGCAGCGTTTTGCGCGCACAAAAAACATTTGACAGCTGCGTGTGTCATCCGTGTATGATGCGCGGCTGCGTGATTTTCGCGCAGCCGCCATCATAGAGATGAGGCTAGTCGACGCCCGTCACTGTCCAAGGTGCTGAAAGAGCTAACTGATCGGCAGTAACTCTTTCAGCACCCTCGACAGTGAATGCCGAACACAATATACAGCAACCTGTTAAAAAAAAAGAAAAAGTTCGTACTTACTGAGAACTTCCCGGCCGTTGCCTTGGTGACGCGTCCTTGGTGACGCGCCTCTCTTGACATCGGGCCCCACCTCCCTGGATGACGCGGCAGTCCATGTGACCGCTGCAGCCTGTGCTTGGCCTGTGATTGGCTGGAGCTGTCACTTGGACTGAATTGTCATCCCGGGAGGTCAGACTGGAGGAAGAAGCCGGGAGTTATCGGTAAGTCAGAACTTAGTTTTTTTTTTTACAGGTTCATGTTTATTGGGATCGGTAGTCACTGTCCATGGTGCTGAAACAGTTTAACTCTTTCAGCACCCTGGACAGTGACTATCTCCGGACGTCGCGTACTGGAAATTTTTTTGCCGGGTTCGGCCAAAACGAGTTCGGCCGAACCCGGTGAAGTTCGGTTCGATTGTCCGGGTTCGCTCATCTCAAAGACACTCCATTTGGATGTTTGGAAACAGAAAAGCACGTGGTGCTTTTCTGGTTACATTCATCCTTTTGACAGCTGGTGCGCTGTTTCAGTCGGTTCGCACGGAAGTGCTTCCGTGCGACCTGCGTGGTTTTCACGCACTCATTGACTTCAATGGGTGCGTGATGCGCGAAATACGCGGAGATATTGAACCTGTCGCGCTATTTGCGCAGCTGACAAACGCGCAAAAAGCACGGACTGTCTGTACTGCCCCATAGACTTGTATTGGTCTGTGCGTGGCGCGTGAAAACCACGCGGCCCGCACGGACCGAATACACGCTCGTGTGAATCCCCCCTAAGGCTGTCGGGGCACGATGGGAGTTATAGGTTTGCAACAGCTAGCCTGCTGAAGTATAATGCACACAATATCTAAGGCCCTGTTCACAAGGCGGTTCCTGTCGCAAAATTCACTGCGGAATTACTCCTGCCATTGGCAGAAAGATTCCTTCTCACTTTGACTTCAATGGGGGGTTCGGGCCCGAAGATCGAGCAGGACGCTTCTTTTTCCCGCGGGAAAAAGAAGCTGCCGACTCCCATTGAAATGAATGGGAGGCAGAATTTAGCGGCCTAAGACTTCCAGGTGTGACAGGTAAGGCTGATCACACAAAATAAAAATGGGAAAGGTCGGCTAGGGTACGGATTCAGGCAATCGGAGACATCACCTAATTTTGTATAATTAATATATATAGGTGTCTGTTTAAGAATTATTGTGAGCACTGATACACTGCCCCTTAGTGGCCACAAGCTGTATTACTTCCCTTTACAACTTTCTTACCTTTCCTGATTAATGGGACAGGTCCACTTTAATGCTTTGTTACAACAGAAACTTTTAAACCAGCAACAATACAAAAGAGGCATTAGTGACCAGAACATTGACTTCCAGCAAGTAATACATATTTATCAAAGAATACTGGTGACCTGATAATCACTTTCTGTCATAAATTATTAGTGCAGTATTATGTTTACACAGTGCATCCATCTTATCATGTCTCATCTACACGCAGGTTATACAATTTACAATTCCAGTCTCACCCAGCCGGAAACCACAATAGTTTACTATCTTGATCTATAATATTTCAATGCAATTCATATTATTACAAAACATGACAATTGATATTCATATATGTCAAACAAAAGAAGCAGAAAGCAAAGTTTGTAGTAACATTTCTTGACCAGCAGGTGGGGTGAAGCATTTGCCGGGATCCTGGTGCAGCAGCAGCCGCAGCCTCCTCGCCTGTCTTGGTCACTTATATTGCACTGCACAAGCCCCTCACTCCCTGAACAGTTATCAGTGAGAGGTACAAGCAGAAAAAAAGATATAATACATTGTAAATGTACCAGTGAGCATTGCGGACGTACATAGACCTATCACATAGAAAAGTTACTGCGTAAGTAAATATGGAGGGTCTTTCTGGCAGTCAAAAGCTTAGCAGCACCATGAAATGGGACAACGGTGCTGATCATACTGTCTACTATCCTGGGGTGAAGGGGTTCTCCTGATCAGAGTTTTTGGTCAATTATGTGAAGCACCAAACCTGAACATACAGTAAAATGATAAAAAAAAATTCCCTGGTCTCTCCTTCTATAGGCAGCTCAGAATGTTGTGGTAAGGAAACTCTATATACATTCTCCAAAGAGTCTATAAAGTAGTTACCTGTAGCAGCAATCCAGTTCTGCCCTGGCATATGAGCCAGTTTTTTTTTTCACAGCCTGACATATATTGCTGAAGGGTCCAGTCCATTTGCACAAGTAGGGCTATGTAATGTGCCTATAGACTTCTACTAGTCAGATGTATGCCAAAGGAGTGCCCATTTGGCAAGTATACAACGGTTCCGTATGTAACACGCAACGAAGTATGAACCTGGCCGAAAATGGTCCCTACTGAACATGCAGGATTGCTCCATCAGGTAAGCCATACATATTCTTTTAGAGAGTGAGTATTGTTTTCTCTGCAGAGTATAGGCTGTTGTTCTATATGCAATTAGAATTCTTTGTCCAGGATTAGAAAAACATGGAATAATAGGATGGGCCTCAGCTGCAATACCACACACAACCTGTGGACAGGTGTGGTGCTGTTTTTGGAAGAATGCAGCCATGTTTGTCTATTCCTGGAAAAACCCTTAGGCCCAGCTCACAAAGAGTTTTCCCGGGCGGCTTTTAGCCACTCACTGGGAAAAAATGTGGCATGTCCTTTCATGCTGCGGTTCCGCCTCTGACCTCCCCTTGAAATTAATGGTTTTTTTTGCAGCGTTTTTTTTTAGCCGCGGTGCACAAGTGAAGTTTTTTTTAGTGGCGTCTTTTATTTACTGTCATTTTGTACATGCTTTTTTTTTCTGGCTTTTCTGAAGTCCTCTAAAGAAGCCAATGGCAAAAACTCCTGAAAAAAGCCATACACAGAGAATGCTGCATTTGGAGAAAACGCCACTGACCACAAAATTGTCCAAAACACACCGCAAGCCAAAACGCAGTTGAGTGTAGTACATTTGATATTTTACAATAGACTTTTATGTAACATCTGGCAGCATTAAAAAAACGCATCAAGAAACGCTGCAAAAAAACGCTGCAAAACGCTGTGTGTGAACCCAGCCTAAGACCAAATAATGCAGGAGCCACTATATATGGTTCCTAATACCAAGGTCACTAAATGGTCACTGGCTTATGTAAAGGAGGGAAGTTATATTAGCAAACATTTACTAGAGGTTCTTACAGGTCTCTGCTAATAAAAGGGATATAATAATCAAAAATTATCCTTTTTATAATGGGCCCCCTTTAAAGGGGTTGTCCACTACTGGACAACGGGTCATCAGTATATGATCTGTGGGGGTCCGATAGCCGGACCCGCACCGATCAGCTGGTCCTTTGCCTACGGGCACCTGACGGAAGCAATTGGCTCCGGTCACGGAATAACAGCTGAGCTGCAGTACTGTTCAAGTGAATAGGAGCAGAGCTGCAGTTCTGCAGCACGGCCGCTATGCTATGTACGGAGCCAACTGCTTCCGTCTCCGTGCATAGCATACTGTGCAATGACATCCAGTTCCCGCAGGCCACCGGAGCAGCTGATTGACGTGGGGTCTGGATGTCAGACCCCCGCAGATTATATACTGATGACCTATCCGGTGGATAGGTCATCAGTTGTCCGGTAGTGGACAACCCCTTTAACTTCTATAGTTCTAGTCAGACATTACTGATTGGACAATACATTAGGCATGTACTTTACTGGACTCCTTATCTGCAGCTCTACTATCCTTTGGAAAATCATTAATATCAGGGGACATGGTCTACAAAAAATCTGTATATTATATCTAGTACTTGACAACCATGGATGCAAAATGGGTGCAATTATGCTGCTGTTGCTTTGGGATAGATGGGCACACTGCAGCATTATTCACATTGCAAAAAAGTACATGAATTGTAGCGCTGTATGACACCAAGAAAGGGGGGGGCAAAATCGCAGCTTCATTCTACTATTCAAACCCCAACTATTCTGAACATTTCATCTATGGTTCAATGCAGCTGATAAAAAACATTTTCAACCATTTTTTTTTTTTTGTCGACAACCCCCACCGGTTATCCTAAATGGAACCAGTGGGAAAAAAACTGTAAAAAAAAAAAAAAATAAGGTTCAAAAGTGGAAAAATCACTTTTTTTGAAGAAATTTAGAGGCGCATAACACTGGAAATATAATGATCTTATCATTCAACATGTAGTAAGAAGAATTGTAAATCTTTACTGCAGCATGTGTATTCATATAGAGGTAAAAGGTAGCATGCAAGGGTACCTGCTCTATGATTTTTTTTACATACGGTCAGTAAAAAAGAGTAAAAAAAAAACACCCCATGTTGTATTAGTGTAGTACTTGAGTGAGAATCTACTGTGCCTAGTGCAACATTCATTGTGTACTGAGTGACTGGTGCTATACGTACCAAACAATATACAGAAAAGTGATATATGTCGTGTATATTGACACTTGAATCACTTTCATAAGGCTCAGCTAAAAACGTCACCTAAACATAGTCATGAACAATCTCGAATCATGGTCTGTTGGTCTTACATGAGGAGAGTATTGAAGAGTACATGTAGATACCATAGAGTACAAGCTACACTAGTACATTCTGTGTTCTAGATTGATGCTTTGGATCACCAA
The DNA here is from genome assembly GCF_050947455.1 of Rhinoderma darwinii. Classification (NCBI taxonomy): domain Eukaryota; kingdom Metazoa; phylum Chordata; class Amphibia; order Anura; family Rhinodermatidae; genus Rhinoderma; species Rhinoderma darwinii. The sequence continues at coordinate 25,219,067 of NC_134694.1, read as the reverse complement.
AAATGACTATTAGAGGGACATAGTACATAAAATGTCTAATTTAAGTTTATATCGACTGATGTGTCGAAGACCTAGAGCAGCAACTACAATTATATCTTGTTCTGTAGACAAAACTGATGGCATCGCTTACTAAGTCACAAAAAACTCTTAATGACAAGTGTACACAGTTACTTTTTGATGCTTAGTGGCTGTAAAATCTTTATACAAAACTGTGTATTTCACCACAACGATCAAATTTGCTATCACAATGATTAAATTTGCTATATTATACAAAAAATTGTGCGGCTTCATAAATGGCGGCACATGGTAATAAGAGGTGCTAACACATTATATAGCACTTTCAGGGGACTCGGTGGGGCATTAACTAGACAAACTATGTGTCAATTAATAGTCCTTGACAGACCTCATACTGTGATGCCCGTTCTGCATCAGAAGCATTTCTTTATTATGATAAAGCGCTGGATTCAGTAGTTCTACATCAAGACAAATTTCCGACAGGAAAGTAGTCAAGCAGACAAGCAAGAACTGGGCATTTAGGAGTTACCCAAATCTAAAGAGATACAATAGTGTAATGAGTTGTTTGTGATTAAAGCCTTTAATTGCAAAACGTCTGAAATTTTTGAGAAAATATTGGATCTCATGGTCATTCCACGTGAGATGATAAAGTTCTTAAACAACTAGACCACTTTCTTCTTAACCAAAATCTACCAATTTGAATCCTACTCAAAAGTCTCCCATCGTTTTCGGAGTTGTTCTACTTTACCCGGTGTTGGAGCTACGGCTTCTTTTGTTTTGGTGAGAAGCTCATCAAAAGGATCCTTAGGCTGACCTGGTCTAGAAGGGAGAAGGACAGGGTCTGAAATTTTTGATGGTCTGGGAGGGATAGCTGGGTACTCCCTGGGCTTGTTGACTTGAGGTTTGGTAAGAGGCTGAGTCATAGGTAAAGTTCTATGGCGAACCGGACCTGCCATGATTGGTGGAATGTTTTGCCGTGTTTCTGAGGTTGTTTGACTTTGTTGCATTAATGTATTGACCGTCGGTCCAGATGGAACGTGACTTAGTAGACTACTTCCTGACAAAGCTGGAGTTGGGCGCCTCTGACTGTGATAAAAAACAGACCTTGAGAAAAGAGAGCTGGAGACAACTGGTGGAGTAAATGGTCTTGCCGTAATGCCTATTACAGAGACTGAATGATCCGGTTGCATTGCTTGGATAAATGGATTAAGTGGTGAATGTATAAATGCAGGTTGTAGGGTGGAATATCCCAACTGATGAGGGAAAGCTGCAGAAGTAAAATCACTTTGTAGAGAGGTAAAACATGGAGTGCTGGAGTAATGCGGTGCTTCAGAGCTCTGAAGACCACTACCTAGAGGAGACATGGTGTCACACAGGCTCTGACCTGCTATTAAAGGATCTAAAAGACTAAGAATATCATCATTTACAGAGATATCAGTAGAAACTTTGACAGGTTGCAACAAATCCATAGAGTTAGAATCAGAAATTTCTCTGTGTCCATCGGATACTGTTGGTTTTCCAAAGGGTCCTTGTAGAGTTTGCAAAGGGAAGCCGATGTTCTCCCCCAGCTGTAGTTTGCCTGACTCAGTTACTGCTGGTACATTTAGCTGCTTAAAGACTCTTGTTGCTGGTGGGGGTGGAACAATTCCCAGCTCTGGCGTTTTCCTTCCATGTGGTCTTGGGATAGTGATATTACCTTGGCCGCTGCTAGATGTTCCCTCTTTATCTACAGATAGTGATGTAATTTCCTTATGTGGAGTACTGGTGTCACTTCCAGGCAGGGATGTGTGTTTTTCAGGTGAAATCTGGAGACACTTGTTAGGAATAGCCATGTCATCTTGTCCCATACTCCATAGCTTATTGTACGGGTGATTGTATTTCATTGGTGGCACTAAACGATTTCTCTCTGGTACTGTGAGATTCATTCTCTGTCAAACAAAATTATATAAAAATAGTGTAAAAATATATGTTTTTACATTTTAAATAAACCAAAAACCTTTTTAGATTAAGCTCTCACAGTTTTTAATATATCTGCTAGCTGGCATTGAATGGGAAGATCCATTGTTTTCTTCCAGAGGCTAAACATCTGTCCAGTTCATGTGATCACAGGTTCTGGGCTTCTTTCAGTACAGTTATCACAGATCTCTCTAGCAATGAGTTGTACACTTGTGTGATCAAAGACCAGGACAGATCCCCATCTTCAATAATGAAGAGTGCCATTCAATGACTACTAGAAGAAATCTTGAAAACCACACGTTATTATAATATTTATATGTTAGGCCGCACCTTTGTTTTGTTGAACGCAATCTAACCTTTCTTTTTATTAAAGTATAGGGTACCTGATAATCAAATGTGAAATTGTCTTCATGGACTTCCTTGGGGGTTCTCAAGTCTTCCAAACTTTTCGCTTGACTTAAAAGTGGTGGTTGGGATTCCCCACCAAAATTACTAAAGATATCTTCAAGTAGACTGATATTTGGGACCTCCTTGTGTGGTGGCTCCTGGTCAAGCATGGAATCACTTTCCTTTTCTGGGCTGATGATCTCATCTCCATCAGCATCGGATTCCTTCAACGTTCGATACGTCTGGGGCCTGAGACAAATTAAAAGCATAAGTCACATACACATTTAACTTTTTGAAAAAAGAAAAAAAATACTAAAGTAAAGTTTTTTCTGTTTACAGCTAGCCATGTTCATGTGACAACATATGAATAGTTGTGATGAAAGACTACTCTCCTCAACAAGCAGATAATGGTTATTTCAATATTTAGTGGATCGTAATGGGAGTGGGACATCATTTTAATTTAAACCAATATATAATGATATACTAGATCAACATTTTTACCACTGTCTCAGGTTACCTTATGACGCAATGAAAGCCGCATACACAGTATATAGAAAAATTAGCATTAAAAAGTAACCACACTTTCAAAAAACTTCAGACATTTCATAGGGTGTGAGCACTAAGACCCCCACTGATTGCCAAAAGCAAAGCGGCAGAACCGCTCCGGTGAGCCGCTTCGTTTTTTATCGGCTGTTCTCGGAAAGCCGAGCAATTAGTGTACGGCTCAAATCGCTCGGATTTCTGAGAAAAGCTGATCAAAAACATAGCGGCTCAGTGCTCAACCGAGCGCTTTTGACTCTTCGTTTTAGTGATCGGTGGGGGTCTCAGTGCTCAGACCCCAACTGATCAAAACTGATGACATGTCAGAAGTTTTTTTTAACGTTAATTACCCTTTAACGTACACATGAAATGTTTAACAGAAGTAAAAATACAAGTCTTATTGGATCTAATGTTCATCAGGATGATCTACAGTAGATGAAAACTAGAGTCATAAAAAGAAAGAGATAAAAGACAGAGACCATTCAAAGGGAGCAGAGAAGATAAAGTTTTCAGTGAAGGCAGAAACAGGATCCTCCTCCTGCAGGAATTCATCATCAGAGGAATCTTCAGAAAGGAAGACAGTATAGTGGCGTGTGGGCTTCACAACGCTGAGAAGATAGGAGAAGACAGTTAGCGGCATTCTCATAAATATATATTCATGGAGGCCACACAAAAAATTGACACAAAATCTTACGTAAAATATGGGATCTACAGTATAACAAACAAAATATCCCTATAAAGTATATAATGCATCACAGGCAAAGAGATGACATTCGTATCAGAAGGAGCTTCGTTCTCACTTCATAGACTGAAACTGTAAATAGAACGACTAAGAAATTCCGGTAGGATCGGCAGTTATCCATGTTACAACCGGACAACGATCTATCTGTGGTTTACAGGTCTGTTCCATGCAGCACCTGACTCCCACAATCCTCTGTTTCCAAGCACCGTGGAGTCACGCACAGTACATTTCATGGACTCTCCGCACACCAGTGATCTGTCAACTCCAGATCTCTGAAACAAACATCCCCAGAGGACATAATACTTGACATGGTTACATATGGGCAGCGGTGGAACATGGTGGAGTAAAGAGTGTTGTATTATACATGCACCGTAGCTGGCCTTATTATAAAGGCAATTTGGCAGGCCTTAATACTATGGTTAGCCCCAATTTAGGGGCACTGTGGATGGCGCTATCACAGGGATACTTTTGTAAAACTATTTTAGGTGCTCTGCTCCATCTGGAACATACAGAAGGGCACAGCGGAGGCACACGTTAGTTATGGGCATTGCTTTGCCTGGCATATGTGTATGGGCAATGATACAGCTAGAAAATAATGATATAGGCACTACTGTAGCTGGCAACTATTTATGGTTACTATGATGGCTGGCACTTTTATATAGGTTTTACTATGTGGCTGGTGCATTGCCCTAAAAGAATTGTCTGGGATTTTATTTTTTTGGCCAGAAGTGGCAGTATAATGGGTGAAAGAATTATTTTAGAATCACTTTATAATACAAATGTTGTACCTTTCAACATTTCTGACTCTTCTTCTTGCTAGGGAAAGTAGCTGGGCATGTACAGGCTTAGCTGCGGTTAAAATGTTTACAAGCAGCTGCGGCCAGTCAGGAGGAGCGTCTAAAATCAATTATAAATCAATTATAAATGTATTGCCCTATCACATTGCCACTTAAAGCCGAAAAAGAAAACGAAAAATGTAATCCTGGACAATCCTTTAAGTTTGTGAATAGTGATGTTGTACAAAAAGGGTTTTAAACTCTACTACATCCCTGAATGATATTTCACTATAACAGGTGTGGGGGGAGGGGTTGATCAATGCTCTTTAGCAAACAAATGGAGCACTGACCCCTGATTTTAGAGTAGTATGGAATACTTAGAAAAATATTCAAAATCAATAAAGAATTGAATTAAAAGTAAATAAATATGCTAGCTACAAACTACCTAATAGGGGATGTAAAAAAAAAAAGAAGGGATTTTCTATAACTGACAGCCCAAACTGAATGAAAAGTCTCATCACCACTAATTTAACTTTTGCAAAATCCCAAAAATCAATGACCGTTTCTAAACGTTCTTCTATCTACAAGTAACACATTCTGCTTTTCATGGAGCTTTAAAAAAAACAGCTTATTTTCAGTCTTTCTTAGATGTTTAGATTCCTCCGTCATTGAAGATAATTGAGATTTTGCTGTGCTGCGGCTCAATATACCGAGTGTCAAACACTCATCATCATTGATCACGACCACTGCCTGGAATGCACTGCACATATCGTTCCCCTTGTGTTAACACCTGCACGTGACACTGGTGACAGCTTGCTTCTTTTTAAATACCATGTCAGACACACATCCTGCAATAGCCGCGGGTAGCGTGGAGCCGGTGTGCATTATTACAAGTGCATGGCTTTCTTTTTAATGAGGAGGATATGCATGGTGAGAAATCACGGACAGGCCTGCCTCACATCTCTGTGGCCAGAACTAGGAATTGCTGACAAATGTAGATATTTCAAATTTAATTGACATTTAAATGAGCCTGAGATTATAATGGGAGGATGGAGGAAAAATAAATAGCTTTTATTTAAGACTAGAGGGTGAAGAATCTTTATATGAACAAATATTGACTACTGGATTGTAATAAACATCTCAAGCAAGAAATAATAACTCCTCATGGAACAGACCTGAAATCTTATTTATCACATCGGACTTAAAACTTTTATTTACAGAGAGTGGATCTATTTAGTTTATGGTGAATTGCATTTTAGGGTCAGTGGTTTACTAGTGTTTATGATTCTGTTTGTACATTTCTAATGTAAATATATGATGCCAGAACACGCTGATTCTACAGAGATGAGCAGCGTTACATAGGCTCCGCTCATCTCTTCTACTGCTTACAGATCCCCTCCTTCTGATAGGAAGTTCCGCTTTGCCGATGGCCATGGACAGACCGCTCACATGTAACGAGAAACATTGCGGCTTAGGGTCTGTGGGTGACATGCATAAACTGACACACACTGGTACACACACTGGTACTGTGTGGTACAATGTTGCAGGCACTATGTGGAGCAGAGCACTGTGTCTGGTTCTGTATGGAGGGGATCCCTGTGGTGGACACTGTATAGATGGGAACACAGTGGCTTGCTCTGTATAGAGGGGAATACAGAGTCCGGTACTGTATAGAGAAGAACACACTGACTGGCACTGTATAGAGAAGAACACACTGACTGGCACTGTATAGAGAAGAACACAGTGGTTGGCACTGTTTAGAGGAGAACACAGTGGCTGGCACTATAGAGACGGGAACACAGTGACTGGCATTGTATAGAGAAGAACACAAGAACAGAGTGGCTGGCACTGTATAGAGGGGAACACTGACTGGCACTGTATAGAGAAGAACAAAGTGGCTAACACTGTTTAGAGGGGAGCACAGTGGCTGGCACTGTATAGAGGGGAACACAGTGGCTGGCACTGTATAGAGGGGAACACAGTGGCTGGCACTGTATAGATGGAGAACACAGTGGCTGGCACTGCATAGAGGGGAACACAGTGGCTGGCACTGCATAGAGGGGAACACAGTGGCTGGCACTGTATAGAAGTGGAACACAGTGGCTGGCATTGTATAGCGGGAAACACAGTGACTGACACCGTATAGGGGGGACACAGTGGCTGGCATTGTATAGTGGGGAAAACAGTGGCTGGTACCCTATAGAGGGGAACACAGTGGCTGGCCCTGTATAGATGGAGAACACAGTGACTGGCACCGTATAGAGGGGGACACAGTGGCTAGCATTGTATAGAGGGGGAACACAGTGGCTGGCACTGTATAGATGAGGAACGCAGTGGCTGGAACTGTATAGAGGGAAACAGTGGCTGGTACCATATAGAGGGAAACACAGTGGCTGGTACTGTATAGAGGAGGCACACAGTGGCTGGCGCTGTATAGATGGAGAACACAGAGGCTAGCACTGTAAAGAGGGTAACATAGTGGCTAGAACTGTAAAGAGGGTAACAGTGGCTGGCACTACATAGTGGGGAACACAGTGGCTGGCACTATATAGCGGGGGAACACAGTGACTGGCACTACATGGCGGGGGAACACAGTGACTGGCACTGTATAAAGGAAAAACATAGTGGCTGGAGCTGTATAGAGAGAAACACAGGTCCTGGGACTGTATAGAGGGGTACACAGTGGCTGGCAAACTATAGAGGGAAACAGTGGCAGGCACTGCATTAGAGGAGAAAACAGTGGCTGGCACTGTATAAAGGGGAACACAATGGCTAGCATTGTATGGATAGGCACACAGTGGCTGGTACTGACAGACACTCTTTGTAGCTGCTCCCTCAACTCAGAATACCCAGTAATATGATATTAGAAAATGGGTCTGCTTGTCTACATATCCATCACCAGGATTTGATTTCCCTGTAGCTTTCTGGTTTCATTATCAGAACATTCCGGACAGTAAAGTGAGTGACTCTGATCACTGTAGTGGGTCTGCAAGACCGCCTAAAACTGCTGCACTGCTGAATGGTGCTCTGAAGTCCCAACATTGAATGTATGTTATGGGCATCGGACGTGACGGCATCCACGACACATTGAGTTGACTTTTCTTTTTCCTAAACACTAGCACATCAAGAACACATTAAACTATGTTTGTCACCATATGTTAGAGTGATGCAGACCTTTGGAACCTTGCTTTTTTGGGTGGCACTGTGGCATGTATTACACTACAGCGGTGGGATCCTGTGTTAAAATGAGAACAAGGCCACATCTCGGTGGTTTGGATCTTCTTCCCAAGTTTGTTTTTGCTCCTTTTCTACACTTTTAACATGTACTGTCATTTGATTGCCTATTTAAATATGTCGAAGATAAAGAAACTGAATAATAACCGGCACTTTTTATTACAGGAAACAATTAGAGGGATTGTAGTCTGTGTACAGTGCGGCATGAATATGTTGACGCTGCATACATATGGGAAAAGGGACTCGGTCACCAAGTAAAATCCAATAACAAGAGAATTTCAAAAAGTCTAAAACTGTATTGCAAAACTGATAAACTCCCACCACCCTCCAAAATAAAATGAAAGGGCATTTAATACATTTTAACATTTTCTAGGAATCAGATTCTGCTTTTTACCATCTAAAGCCACTAGAGGGCAATAGAGTTCCATGTTCATTTTCTTTAACGCAAAATACGAGAAAAAAAGATCCCAGCCAGTGCGGAGAAATTACCTTATACAAAGAAATTAGCATTTTATAATCTTTTGTGCAAACTGCTACCTTCAGTTTGTATTGTGATCACAAAATCAGATGGGTATGGCGATATGACAACTTGAAAACATGACTAAAAATATACATTGCGCATTAGCCAAGAGGTCCAGTTATACCTGGCTCCAGTGAACACTAATGAAAGTAGGAAAGATAAAATAACAAAAAAGGCTGCAAAATAAGGTGTTTTATGAAAGACAGAAAATGGGTGTCAAAAAACTTGCCTGGGTTCCACAGATAAACAAAAAACAACCCAACGTAGGTGCTTAAAAGTGCTATAAACAGATGAACTAACACTATGTGAGGGGAGTCAAACCATATCAAATGAAATCATGTTAAACAATTGGGCGTAATTTTATATATTAATGATTAACCTGATGGTCAAAGGGGTACCCTGCACAGCATAACAGGGCTCTATGAAGGGCATAAAGGGAGTGCTACATTCAAGCCCCCTATTGGCGCGTTAGGGGCAGGACAGTACTTAAAGGGGCGCTCTAGTTTCTGCAAATAGTTTATTCGTTGTATTATGTAAAGTTATAAACCTAAAGACGTGCAGGGCACAATTAACACAAGTAAATAGAAAAAATGTAACAATTTTTATTGAGAAAATACAACATTAAAAGATGGGTCATGCTGAGCAAAAGCACAGAGACGTCTGATACTTGCAGAGAACGTACAAACACAAGGGGATGCCTGACAATGTAAGGAATGTGTATCCTTGTTCTGGGTGCAAATAGCCTGATCACATTGATAATTATATTATGTGTTATGTGTGGAAAGAGTAAAGATATATACCCAGCACATTGGTTATCAACAAAGAAATGAACATTGATTATCAGCAAAGAAACGGACAACTGTGGTCCAGAAATGACACTGACGTGCTGGCAATGCAAAATACAGGCAAGTTAGATGTAACAAAACCAGAGCAAGGAAGTATGTAACGTACCCATTGTGGTCCTCTGCTTGGAGAGAACGTCAGCAGAGGACCACAATGGGTACGTTACATACTTCCTTGCTCTGGTTTTGTTACATCTAACTTGCCTGTATTTTGCATTGCCAGCACGTCAGTGTCATTTCTGGACCACAGTTGTCCGTTTCTTTGCTGATAATCAATGTTCATTTCTTTGTTGATAACCAATGTGCTGGGTATATATCTTTACTCTTTCCACACATAACACATAATATAATTATCAATGTGATCAGGCTATTTGCACCCAGAACAAGGATACACATTCCTTACATTGTCAGGCATCCCCTTGTGTTTGTACGTTCTCTGCAAGTATCAGACGTCTCTGTGCTTTTGCTCAGCATGACCCATCTTTTAATGTTGTATTTTCTCAATAAAAATTGTTACATTTTTTCTATTTACTTGTGTTAATTGTGCCCTGCACGTCTTTAGGTTTATACTAGTTACTTAGGGCAACACACCAAGAGTCACTTGGTTTCATCGAGGTCTAGCCTTTATATATAGGCTGCAATATAGCATATATTAATATGTATATTATTTAGACCTTTTTCCTGCATGTACCTATTGGTTTATATTATGTAAAGTTGTACAATTTTCTAATATACGTTTTTGCATCAATTCCTCACAGTTTTCAAGATCTCTGCTTGCCGTCATCCAATAGGAACTTTTATTGTTTATAAAAATCAGTCCTGGTCATGGGATGGCCACACAGGTAGTCAGCTCGTTACAAGACACAGTTCTGATAACCGTAACGAGCCGTGCACCTGTGTGTCTATCACAGGTTCAGGACAGATTTTTATATGGGAATAAATCACGAAGGATGCTATTGAATCACAGCAAGCAGAGATCTTAAAAAACCATGAGGAATTCATACAGAAAGTATATTGAAAAACTGTTGAACTTCATTATACAATAAATACAATTTATTTGCTGAAACTGGACAACCCTGAAGGCATAGTAGGCCAGTGCCTATAGGCGGCCCTGGAGTAATGGCACCTGCTAAAGTCATACATGGGTGTGGCCTACTTGAGGGGCGGAGTCTATGGATCTGATAAATCGGTGCCTATAAGCTCCTGAGATCCAGTACTGTTTTCAGAGGTTAAAATTAGAAAAATCAAAACCCATTTGAGTAATCGCGGGTTCTATGAGATACTGTTTCATTTCTCCCTGTGATCTTGCACAATTCAAGCCACCAAACACTGGGTGTCATAACCACTGTTCCCACAGCCTGATAGAAAATTTACCATAATAACGCTGCTTTTACACAGGTAGATTGCAGAGCGCCAATGGACAATATGGTAAGTTGATCAGTGATCTTTTAGATCTATTTACATGGAGCAATGGTCACTACTGCATGTGATCGAACGATCGTTCATGCGATCATTTGGGCACATAAAGTTCCATCATTGTCGCCAGCGCATCACTTTACACAGGGAGATGTGCAGCTAACAAACATTGCTTTTTTTTGCCGCATTGAACATGCTATCACCCGGCAAACGAATATGCCGTTTGTTGGCGGATAGCTGGGCATGATACATGATGATCGGGAACAAGAAATTCTAGGTCCGCTCATTTGCCCGATCACCGACATCCAATGAAAACTTAGATTTCCGGTAATTCCCGGAATTACCACAATTTTCCTAATGAAATCATGGCACCTTCCAAAGCACAAGGGCTATTTGATAATATGGCCATAAGCCGACACCATCTCCTGTTATGTATTCTTCTGCTCATACATTAAAGTGGTTGTCTCCGCATATGTCTTTTTTAGAAAACGATCGCTAATGGCATATGATGCTAAATTACAACTATTTATATTGGGGTTTTTTTACTAGCCAAACCCTTTTTATCCATCAGCGAGGCCCCTAAGTGCCCCAATTCACCCTCTATTATGGTGGCGGCTTATTGCTATCAGGTCCCCCCTTTTACATTACTAAATCCTTTCTTGTACTGATTTCTTATGTATTAGACACCTATGTTGTGGATTCTGTTTATAACAGAAGCCATACCGCTGTGACGGATTAGTCACCTGATAGACACCAGTGGCGCCGGACGGACCCCCTTGATTATAATGGGGTCTGACGGTTTCCACTGAGGTGTTAACGGAAAAAATTGTTCTGAACGCAGTGCTATTTTTCCTATCAAAGACCATGGAATCTGCGATGGAGTGTCTTAACGGAGCCTTCGACGTAGATGTGAACAGAGCCATACTCATACTGTATATACAAATTTTACTGGGGTGTGAGACGGTTTCTCACTGCGGTGACAGTAAATTGCAAATCGAGAATTAGCTGTTTTTACAAGCTACTAATCACTCATTTGGTTCAAGGGCAGAGGGCGAAAAGACATGAGGTAAAGATGGGTCATATTTCATCCTGCAGGGGCTATAGGTACAGTGCTGCTGATAAGAACTGAGAGAGATAGCAGTATAGCCATGGAGCTGTGCAGAGCCGATTAACTGCACATGCTCAGATCCTGCACCAATAGACACAGAGAGAACAGAGGAGAGGACGGCTAGATCTTTTGCGCATGCACCTTCTCTATTACAGAGAACTGCTGGAGGACGACTCCAATAGCAACCCAGGTAAACGCATAGGATGACATAGAAGGTTAGTGGAGTAACTTCTTCTCAGGGAGGTATTTTAAAAAATACAATGCATGTTAGAAAATAACAAAAATATGGGCGTTGGGAGACATAATAGATGCAATCATGGTGATGATACTACCCCTTTAGGGTATGTTCAAACGGAAAACTAAAACCGGCTGTAAATTACGGAACTATTTTCAAGGGAAAACAGCCTCTGATTTTCAGCAATTTTTTTTATGCGTCAAGTGTTTTTTGATGCGTTTTTTATGGCCGTTTTTGGAGCTGTTTTTCTATTGACGCAATGAAAAACAGTCCCAAAAACGGCTCAAGAAGTCACATGCACTTCTTTTGTACGGGGTGTTTTTTTACGGTCCCAGCTCTGGGACCCACATCTATAGTGAGAACGGGGCTCACTAGACCCCTGTTATGCCCGATGCGGCAGTGAGCTGCTGATTCCATACGGGGACTAGCGCAGAAGGGGCTCTCTCCATTCTGCTCAATGGGAGATACAGAAACAGCCGAGCAAGCGATGCTTGGCTATTTCCATAGCTCCCATACAGCAGAATGAAGAGAGGGAGGCGCATGCGTTGCCCCCTCTCCACTAATCCCCACCTGGAATCGGCACCAGGTGAAGCGGGGGTCGGATGAACCCTTTTCTCAATATAGGTGCGGGTCCCACATCTATTAGACATTTATCCTGTGGACATGCTATAAACGTCTAAGTTGGGAATACCCCTTTAATAGCTGGAAAGCAAATACAATGTACGTCTTATTCATTTGGATTTTTTGAATTCCGGAAGCTTTTAGTAAGATAATACAAGATAAACACATGACCTGGATAATGCAGAGGTAGCAGTCACTTACTGGTCAGGGCTGGAGATTGATGTCCTACGGCTCTCCACCACCGCATTACTTTTAGGCCGGCGTGGAACATTTGGTCTTGGGGGACGGACCTGTGATTAAAACATTACACAACTTTCAGACATGTCTTAGATTTGCAGTTCATCCCAATGTCCCTGACACGGTGCACAGGACAGGGTCAACCAGGTTTTCTAAAGAGGAGAATAACTTAAAATCCAAAAAGTCACTGATAAAGTCTAGACATTGTATTTTACTACCATCAAGAAACAATATGAAGCTCAAGCGATACTGTAACGTAATATCAACATATGCAGCAATGCTTAAAGGACATGAAAAAATGAAAATAATCGGAACAATCCTGACTCACTGGGGACTGCACTCTAAAGGAAAAAAGGAAATGGGACATAATGTAAGACGATGGACCAGATTCGATTTTTGAGCAACAAAATGAACTATGAGCGTGGGATCACCCTTACATTAATATCCTAATACACTCCTATTAACCAAATAACTTTCTTTAAAAATGAGGTTGAGTGGGGTAGCAGGGGAGGCATCCATACAGAAAACAAATTCCCCATAGTTGCTCTCTCTCTCCTTCGGCACATCCCAATGATGTGTCATTCTCTATTTATTTAGAGGACACAGGCACCATGATTAAGGGATTGTCTAGGATGAAAAAAAAAGGGTCAGTTTATTTTTGTTTTCTGACAAACAGCGCCACCCTGGTCATAAGGCTGTGTCTGTTATTGCAGATCATCCCAATTTAAGTGAATGGGACTGAGCTGCCATTCCAGACACACAACTCATGGAGAAGAGTGGAATTGTTTGTAGAAAAAAAGGCAGACCCTTTCTTAAAATCCTGGACAACCCCTTTAAATTAATAGGAATATTCTGCTGCCGCACCGAGGCGGCCAGCAGTTGTGGGGAATTTAACTTCTATTTGGCTGCTTTCCTATATTCCCAGAACCCAGAGAGCAATTCAGGTAATGTGATATAACAGGGATCTGCTGTAAATGAAATCTCTGAATATACAAGGGAACGTCACTTATACTATCCATACACAGTAATCTGCCCTATACAATGGATATCAAGCCTGTGCGCCCTTGCTCTCTATATCCATGACATGTATATGTGCTACACAGGTTGAAAAGGTTGATGAATATTTTTTTTATACAAAGCATACAAAATTAACCTAATGAGAATTGACTGTGTATTCTAATGTAAGTGTTGTAGTGTAATACCCTTATAATGCAAACAATACAATTAATAGTCTATAGTTGTGCGTTACAGAATACAGGTACGAGTAGGTGACAATTTAGTGGTTGCAGGTCATAACTGCTAAACAAAGATGAGAAAAAAGAAGCCGATCACAACAATGAGAAACAGAATTCTGAACTGTATCCAAAAAGAAACCGCGACGGTCACAACACGATTATAACAATTAGTAAGGAAAAGTCAGTCTGACGGATGCCCTGCAGATCGAACTAGATCAAGGCCGGTCTTACTAATGTACCAGCGACGAATGAGCGGTTACAATAATCAACTCAGGAAATGATGAGGGTGCGCACTATTAGTTAATACAGACGCAGGACTCCATGTTTCCCTCTGCTGCCTGTTTACAGCCGGTGAGTGGCGACGGGTTTGTAGGGAAGTGGCTTGAGATCTAAATTCCTTGCGGCCCAGCATGTTCTTATGAGATCATACCCGCTGCTGGTGAGAGGGATTCACTATGTACGTAGCAATTCATAAATATATTCATGTAAGGTCACCAGATTAGACCCTACATGTCCATCATATTCTCGTAAATACTCTGCAGCTGGGGCAGTCATACCATTTCCGTTTTTTGCCTAAACGCGGTTATACCATAGTTGCCACCAGTCCTGAATTTACACAGACTGTCCCTATTAGGTTTTTGTCCCAAACTTAGTCTTGCTAACATCCTATGTCGACCCTCTCCCTCTGACTTTATTCCACGTGCTTCCCTGCCCTCCTCTTAAATGCATTTGGAGGGAGACCGAGAGATAAGGAAGAAAACACAGCACTGAGCAACAAGTTGTAGACGTTACCCGAGTGTCTCAGCGATTCGCCTGTGGCCTGCAGCTTAAAGAGGTTGTCCGGTTTCAGCAAATTAATAGTATTTTATGTATAATTAAAAGTAATACCATTTTCTACGTTACATTCTGTATTATTTCCTCACGTTTTTCAAGATCTCTGCTTGTTGTTCTTCAGTAGGAACCTTCCTTGTTTACTTCCAGCAGATAAAATTCTGTCCTTAGTCATGTGATGGAGACACAGGTGCTGGGATCGTTACAGTATGTGTATAAGAGCGGTGTTGCCTAACGATCCCAGCAGCTGTGTGTCCATCACATGACCGTGGACAGAATTTTATCCACTGGAAGTAAACAAGGAAGGGTCCTACTAAATGACTGCAATCAGAGATATTGAAAACCATGAAGAATTAATAGAGGAAGCATATTGGAAAATTGTATACGTTTTGAAAAACAAAAACACATTAATTCGCTGAAACCGGACAACCCCTTTACTAATGGGTACAGGAAACTAAGCCGAACAACGCAGACAGAGGTGATGTGTCGACTTTGCCGTCCTCACTAGTTTCATTTAGATTATTTTATTTAATTTCAATGGTAAACATTTAGAGTCGATGTGTATTCTGGCGTGCCCCATCCCAATGTATTACCACTGCTTGTACCTATAGACCATGAAAAAGTGGAACTCAACATTGTCACATAGCTGCAGTGGAAATGATAGATTTTATCTTCAGACTACTGGATTCTAGAACATCACCTCAACATTGTACAAAAAAGGGCCACGGATTTCTTATAATAATGATACATAAACACATTAAAGGATACAGGAAAGCCATAGGTGGCAATGATCCGGTGGCAATGATCCGGTGGCGTTACGATGCAAAATGGACAACGAAAGTTAGAATTGCATCAGCAACAAAGTGTAGGTCAAGTGGCGGTCTACAGCGAGAACGAATATAGAGAAGATGGAAATGAGGTGCTCAACTTCAGACACGTCAAGGATTATACCTGGAAATTCAAGGTCATTTACCCAAATAGCTCAATCTTGTTTCTCGTTCCTCCTCTTATTCTTAAACATCAGCATGAAGCAACTTGTGAAATTCTACCACTCCATACTTGTCATTCCACCATGAAAAAAAGATAATTCCGCCAGTCCCGGAAAGTAACGGTA
This sequence comes from Rhinoderma darwinii, assembly GCF_050947455.1. NCBI lineage: Eukaryota > Metazoa > Chordata > Amphibia > Anura > Rhinodermatidae > Rhinoderma > Rhinoderma darwinii. The sequence continues at coordinate 25,203,258 of NC_134694.1, read as the reverse complement.
ACATCAGGACTGCATTTGCGTCTCAATGGTAGCGCTCCACAGCCCTGACTGATGCGTTATAAAGGTACATGAATCGTGTGGTTCAATATGTCATAGAACATGAAAACTTGCTGCTGTCGGAGCAGGATACGAGTCAGTAAATGTCACTACTTTACTACGTTATCCACTGCAAAACCAGGCACACATAGCCTTCTAACAGAAAGGATCATTCATCCCCCGAAGTATCTAATCGTCAGCAGTGTTAACCCCTTCATTTTTTTAATTTAAAATATAGAAGTGAAGACAAGATCAATGGTCACATACAACAGAACACAATGGAGTGAAAAATTACCAACGAAGGGACATTTACAGGGCACCTGTTCTACTGTATAACAGTAAAAAGCAGACTAAATCCCTAATAATCTCATGTGATCCAAAATGAGAAACAAAAAACAAATATTAAGGAAGAAGGAAGGGGTTAAGAATATAAGTAGGGAGGACTCCAAGAAAATAGAGGGATAAGGGTACAAGGTTTCCTGCTCAAATTTAAGTGATTGAAGGTCTATAAAAACTGGGGGTAAGCGACAAATACTTAAGGGTATCAGGTCACCGAACTATCTGGCCAATGTTTTACAACCCAGATCCCCCAAACACATTATATGAGAAGACTTGAAGGAGCTCAGTGGCTTATCGAATAGGTGTATACAATGATCTAAAAAATAAAACAGCATGCAGTAAGCTCCTGAGCTCCCCCTAGTGGCAACTGCAGGCAGCCAAAATTTTATGGTTTATTAATACGTAAATTCAGCAGATTTGGAGATCTGTTCAGAAAAAATGAGCTCCAACTGCTAGGAAAAAAATATTAAAAAATAAATCAACACAGAATGTTGGACTTAAAAAATGACAGCGTTCAGAGGTTCCAGACCGATTTAGTACTATGTAACAAAAGGGCATTCTAAAAGAGCCAATGCAGCTGTCCTAGGCCCCCCAGGAGCAGTCCTTTTGAAGCACTGCTAGCTCAATAGCTCCTGCTGACTGGTGAAGTGTGAAAGTTGCTGTTGTCTGCTGCCATCCCGGTGAAACAAGATCAAAATGGTCCAAAAGCAGAAAACAAAAAGGTAAAAATTAGAAAAAGTGGTGGTTCCCTTTAAGAAATTTACATTAATAATTTTAGCGGTTTATTGCAGAAAAAAAATAAAGAATTAGTGAGAACAATTAGACAAACTTGAAGTCAGCAAAATGGAAATAGTTGAAGCGTTACACAGAAGAGGGGATGAGAAAATGATTAATTATTGCGAGTCATTAATAAAGAGACCTGCCAATGGGGTACGTTCTGTACTAATTAAACAACTTCTATTGCTTTTTTATTTTGCTCTGTAAGTCAGTTTTCTTTAAAGAAACACCCACAGAAAAAAATGTGTCCCCCCCCATTGTAATTGATGAATAAAGAGACGGACTTCCCGTTCACACCGCAAACACTAAGAGCCAGTAAGACAGAGCGCGGGTCATGTGACCGAACGGCAGGCCAGAACGGAGGCTGCGACTACAAGATAAAGCCATAGTATACTATTTCTAGCCACAGTATTGTTAAATGCCATGACTTTTTTATTTTTCCATCAACTCAGCCGTAAGAGGGCTTGTTTTTTGCGGGACAAGTTGTACTTTTTAAATGTCACCTTTAAAAAGTATTATTTAATGTACTAGGAAACTGGAAAAAAAAATAATTGTTGGGTGGAATTGAAAAAAAAATGCAATTCCACCATTGTTTTTTGGGTTTCGTTGTTTACGACGTTCACCATGTGGTAAAAATGACATATTCGCTTTATTCAGTGGGTCACTACGATTACAGCTATACCAAATTGATATCGTTTTTTTATGATGTACCGTACTACTTTTACAGAGGAATAACTATTTGTTAAAAAAAAAGAAAGATTTTGTGTCACCATATTCTGAGATCCATAACTTTCTTATTTTTCCTTCGATGGAGCAGTGCGAGGGCTTGTCTTTTGCGAGGTGGCGCAATCACAGGCTGCCATGACAATTATCGGCACACTGCGATTGCGTGGCGGGGGCGACGGGCTAAGGGAGGGGGCCATCCCCCTTTATCTAATGGCTTAGATGCCCCGATCGCTATTGACCATGGCATCTAAGTGGTTAAACGTCCGAGATCGGAGTTATCTCTGATCCTGGCCTTGGCAGTGAGGTGTCAACTGTAACATGAAGCCAACGCGCGATGAGTATGGAGTGGGCTCAACCCGTGAAACTGCTCCATACTCCCCCTTGGCAGCTGTGACATACAGTTACGTGACATGACACTAAGGGATTAATTCGTGTCATGTATGTTCGAGTAAAGTCTCAGTAGCAAGATGGTCTAATCATTCTAGTTCCTATAAAAATGGTCGACTTCTGGCTCTGTGTTTTTAGGTAGCCCCTGAAAACCATTATTGTCTTCCAACACAATTTAAAAAAATGAGCCAACAGATAAAATACTATATATTAAAATAAGACTCGGTAATATGAATGCCAACCATGTGTTATGTCTCAAAGGGATGACAAATGAACATATCATTATTGCCAAGAAGAAGAAATAATGAAGCTCTTGCCAACTTGAAGAGCAGGGGCAAGGAAGCAAAAGAACCACAGAACTAAGCTGTCAGAGAAGCTGGAGCACTGGGGCCAGAAGAAAAATATACTCTCTATATATATATATGCAAAAGAAGAACTTGCAGCACTCCAATAGGTCATAAAAAAAATGATAATTTATTAAATAAACTACAATTTTTTTTATCACCAATTGGAGTGCTGCAAAATCTTCTTTCGAATACTTGATATAGTCCAAGGATCAGGACTACGTGCTGGGCACCCTGACATTTATTATCCTGTTGTGAGTGCTGCTGCTCTGCTTTTTTTGTACATATACATATATATATATACACATACAAATGGCACAAAGAGGGGCACCACCTTACTGCTCAGGATTCCTTGTTAGTTTTAGCTGATCAATCGATGGCACTTTGACTCATGGACTGGGAGTCCCTACAGGTCCATATTAAGGATCAGTAAGCACTCTGTGAGACATTGTATGGTGCCTCTGAATTTAGAATCTATGAGCAAAAACCATAGTATACAGAGGGCCATGGAGGGGCACTATGGGCCTATAGCAGGCTGTGGGTACCGTATTAAAGATCCGTAAAACACAGAATGGTACTGAAGTTGTGTGCATGAGGTTTAGGTTTAACTCGAACAAACAACAGTTAGGGTTTTCCATAATCATTATTTATCACCTTTTAATTTGATTAATACGCCCTCAAGGGCTCTCACGATTCTGTTTTTTAACAGAATCATTGAATAGATTTTGTAGTGGCGCCATCGCACCAAGCTGCAAGGGGAAGCCCCGCCGCCTCGTCACTGCCTGGTCTGTCCCGTTCTGTCTCTGCTTCCCCATGGAACTGTTGTTCTGTACTGAACAAAATGACACAGCATGGAACAGCAGTTCTGTGGGGAAGCAGAGACTCCTAGTATATAGCCACACTGCCTCGCTGTAGAAAACACCCCTCTTGCATGTCCCACCACCTCCCCCGCTTGTAGATCGCACTCCCCTTGTAGATCGCACCCCCTCCTTGTAGATTGCAACCCCCTCCCTTGCAGATTTCAACCCCCCTCTCTTGCAGATTGCAACCCCCCCCCCCCCGTTCCTTGTTGATCGCGCTGCTGTAGTTCCCAATAGAAGCTGAATCCCCTGGCCAAAGCGTCAGCAATCTCTGGCCGGAGATTCAGCTCCTAGTGGCAGCTACAGGGGCACGATCAACAAGGAAGGGGGGGTGCGATCTACAAGGGAGGGGGTGCTGCGATCTACAAGGGAGGGGGTGCTGCAATCTACAATGGGGTGGGTGCTGCTATCTACAATGAGGGGGGGGGGTGCTGCTATCTACAATGGGGGGGTGCTGCTATCTACAATGGGGGGGTGTGCTGCAATCTACAAGGGAGGGGGTGCTGCGATCTAGGGGGTGTGGCACTATCGACATGGGCACTGTGGCACTATATTGGGGGGTGGTACTATGTGGGCACTGTCATTACATGTAGGCACTGTCATATGTGGGCACTGTCATTACATGTGGGCACTGAGGCACTATATGTGGGCACTATCGACAGGGACATTGCGCCACTATCTACATGGGCACTGTCACTATATGTGGGCACTGTGGGACTGTCTACAGGGACAATGCATCACTATCTACATGGGCACTGTGGTGTTTTATGTGGATGGTGACAAAAAATCCTGACAAATTAAATCCATCTTTTTTTTTTTTTTAACGGCCATGAAAAACGGAGAGACGGACTGGAAATGGATGAGAATTTGGAGACACTGATGTAAAATGGACATGAAAAACTGACAATTGATCAGTTTTTAACCCCTTCCCCCTGCTTGCATTCTGGGCCCTAATGTCCAAGCCATTTTTTACATTTTTCCATTGTCACATTCGAAGAGCTGTAACTTTTTTATTTTTGCGTCGGCATAGCTGTATAAGGTCTTGTTTTTTGCGGGACAACTTGCAGTTTTTATTGGTACCATTTGAGAGTAGATGCGACTTTTTGATCACTTTTTATCACATTTGTTTTAAGTCAGGATTAACAGAAAACAGCAATTTTTCCATTGTTTTTTATTTTATTTTTTACGGCGTTCACAGTGCGGGTTAAATAATGTAACAGCTTTATAGTCGGGGTCGTTACGGACGCGGTGATACCAAATATGTGTAACTTTTTTGCTTTATTGTAGTTTTTTTTAATAGTAAAGCATTTTGTAAGGGGAAAAAGTGGGTTTTTCATTTTTTTTTTTCACTTTTTTTTTTAAATTAACTTTATTAAACTTTTTTTACTTTTATACTAGTCCCACTAGGGGACTTCACTATCCTCCGATCGCTATTGTAATACACTGCAATACTTTTGTATTGCAGTGTATTACTGCCTGTCCGTTTAAAACGGACAGGCATCTGCTAGGTCATGCCTGCGGCATAATCTAGCAGGTATTCGCTGCAGGCAGACCTGGGGGTCTTTATTAGACCCCCGGCTGCCATAGAAGACACTGACACTCGGCGATTTTATCGCCGGGTGTCGGTGGGAGAGAGAGGGAACTCCCTCCCTCTCTCCAAAACCATTCAGATGCGGTGCACGCTATTGTGCACCGCATCTGAAGGGTTAAACGGGTGAGATCGATACTAATATCGATCTCACCCGGCAGAGCAGGGACGCCCCCAGCCGCCTCTGGCAGGTGAGAGCAGGGAGATCTGACAGCTCCCTGCTCTGTTTACTTTATTCTACAGCAGCGCCGTAGAATGGCGGCGCTGTAGAATAAAGCCCATTAATGACCGCCGTGAAAAGGCTTATCGGCGGTAATTAAGGGGTTAATGGCCATCTTTTTTCACTGTCGTGTGGCTGTAGCCTAAATGACTATTATGTCAGGAGTCCCGTTCACATGTATCGGGGTCGGGCTGGGAAATCCGGCAGACACATGTATAGTTTTTCACAGTCGTGTGAATCCGGCCTTAATGTAATTTATTTAAAACCCCATGGTGGGGCTGGTTCTGCACAGGGTCCGGCTCAGACTTCGGACACTATAATGTAATCTTGCCCCAGAGTGCCCGCTCGGCGCGATCTGCCTGGCCCTGCTGCAATTTAGACTGCTCTCGCCTGCAATGTAGTAGACCGGCTGAGGGGCAGAGGGGGATGTTAGTGCACGCAGTATATAATTGATTATAGAGTCTGTTAACCTGTTCCCTGCCGGGGAACACAGAAGTTATAATAAATTAGGATACATTCACACGAACGTAGCCCACCCCGGACGTGAAAAACTGCAGTTTTTCACGTCCGAGGTGGACCCATGCAGGACGCATTGTCACGGATCCCCCACAGACTACAGTCTACGGAGGGATGCGTGACACGCAGGAAAATAGGTAATGTCCTATTTTTCATTGAAACGGTCGTGTGAACGGCCCAATTGAAATACATGGATTCGTGTGACGGCCGTTGTTTTAATGGCCGTCACACGGACGAGATTCACGTTTGTGCGAATAAGCCCTTAGACATTTTTTAAAAAATTTGATTAAAAAAAAACATTTGCAGAGGTTAAAAGTTGTGAAGTTACGTATAATAATGATAGCAATATATGTTAAAAAGTAATTTATATAAAGACAATGTATTAAATTCTCTCTTGATATTACTGTTAAATAAACAGAAAAAAAAGATATAAAAAAAAAATGTAAAAAAAAAGTGTTGAAAAAAAATTTTGATTTTATTTTTGGGCAAAATCGCCCAGCCCTATTATCACCTATCCACAGGATAGGTGATAAATATCTGATAGGTGGAGGTCCGACCGCTGGGACCTCCACCGATCATGAGAACGGACTCACCTTGCCGCTTCTGGGAGCCCCATATAAAAAGAGCAGTACCGTGCATGCTCGGATAGGTGATAAATATTGATTATAGGAAAACCTCTTTAAAAAAACTCAAAGGCCCATCTAAATCTGTGGTCTATTTTGCCCACTGTATATTGCAGGGTATCGTACTGATAAAGATATCATATGGGATTTTCTGTCAATGACAACAATCATGAAAGTAGGCTACTGCAACCTTTCGGACAATAACGGAGATGCTCAGTGACAGGTTTACATATACAGGTATATATCACAACCCAATGTTTAATATGTTGCAGAATACACTTCCTTTTTGCAGATTAGATTGGCACCTGACCCAACATTCACCTTTCCTTCACCAGGTTACACAAGTCATAGGATGAATACATAAGACACCATGCAGTAGAGGCTTGCTTCAATACAAGACTAGCAGAACATGCATTGTTAGCAGTAAGTGTCCAGGTTGAACCTTTTGTGAATTTAAGAAAAGGACTTTGAGCAAAAATGAGTAAAAAAAATTCCAAAAGAACATACAAAAACTTGCATTTTCTCCTTAAGGAATACAAATTGGATATACACATAGATTTATGCATATATACACATCTAGTGCCTACAGAAGCAGGCACTTGGAGGGTGCAAAGCAAAATAGTACATTTACTAAACTGTTGAGGTCAAGGTACAAATGCCCCCAGAACCACAGGGTCGGGACACTTTGCAGAGCTCTCTTATGTGGTTGGCAGTGTGCACTTACTTTGCTGGTGATTAGGACTATAAAGGCAAGAGTCTGTACAAGGTAATACTAGTGGGCAGTGCTGACCCTGGAGAAGGGGTGGAGGGGGTCATGGCACTGTGGCAATCCATCGAGCCTCATCAGAGGATCCTAACTTTTTGTTGCATTTGTCACTATTCTGGAGCCCTGCTGTCGGTCTCTGTAAAGGCTTCAAATTAACCTAAAAATAACATCTAGAAGTGAATTACATAAATCACTTCACTCCGTATGATATCCTACAAGTCACATCTTGCCTATAAACTGCCTTTTTTTTTTTTTTTGCTATTCTGACCTACTATTGACCTTTATCATAATTTCCTGTTATTCACAACTACAAGACTTCTCTTATGCTGCCCTTATACTCTGGAAATGGCTTTCCTTGCCCTGTTAGACTCCCCCTCACTTATAAACAATTTCTTTAAATCCATCTCTGTAGATGTATCTATCTTTAGCGATTTCGTTACCTACTGGATCTAATTGTAATTCTATTTTCATGAAATCTGGTGGTTAACCGTACATAATACACAAACTACACACACCATACAATGGTATACCAGTCATTTGGCCTTGCAAAAAGTTTTACGTTTGTAACTTAAAAGCAATGTCTAGAGCAGTGGACTCCACTTATGGCTCTCTAGCTGTTGGGAAGCTACAAGTCTAAGGGTATGTTCACACGGCTTATTTTCATGCGTTTTTCGGGGCATAAACACCTCGAAAAATGCCAGAAAAATCAGAAGCTGAACGCCTCCAAACATCTGCCCATTGATTTCAATGAGAAAAACTGCTTTTCGATCAGGTGGGGCGTTTTTTTTACGCGGCCGTTTGAAAAAAATAAATAAATGCCCCGTAAAAAGAAGTGCATGTCACATCTGTGTCAATAGAAAAACAACTCCAAAAACGTCTCCAAAAAACGCATCAAAAAACGCTTGATGCTTTAAAAATGGCTGAAAATCAGAAGCAGTTTTCCCTTGAAAACAAATCCGGATTTGACAGCCGTTTTTACTTTAGCGTGTGAACATAGCCTATGGGTGTATTTACATGGTGTGGGTTTGCTGTGTTTTTTTCCGTGCTGCTTAAATGCGCACTGCAGAAATACGTGTTTTTACCACGATTTGTGGCAATTTTGCAGTTTTTACTGTGCGGGTTTTGGTTACGCGCATCGAGTGAATACACCCTTAAGTATTCCCTGACAGACGCAGACCAATAGCTAGTTGCTGGAGCCATATTTGTCGACTTGTCCAGAGACTAAATGTTTTTAAGGACCTATTAGAGGTTAATCAAAACTGCGCTTTTTTTTTTTTTTTTCCAGAAACTGCCCCACTCTTGTCCATAGGCTGAGTCTAGTTCTGTAGCTCAGCCCTATTTAAGTGAATGTCTTGATCAAAGAGAAACAACGTTTGGAGAAATGCAAGTTTCAATGCTCTGCAGTACACACAGGTCGTTGTTTTTTGCTTTGTTTTTTTTTAAAGTCTGGATGTCATTTTTGCTCATTTAGTATATGATAGAGCCAACTAACAAAACTTTATTAGAGCTACAGAGAGCGAGTCAGGCAAAGTTGTAAGTGAGAGTACAGACTCGCAAACTCTACTCACGGGCATGGTGCTGCGCTTGATCCTTGGTGGAGGAGGTCGAGGAGGGGGTAGCTTTTCCTGCTGTATCAAAATGGAAACTGACATATCAGTTGCAAGTAATTTATGACATCCATGTATCATAATGTAACTTTAATAGAGGTCCATCAAGTTCCATCATCTGTAGTGGAGACCAACTCCAATTGTTCTCCAAGATTCTCAAAGTCTCTCCGCAAATGCACAGAGTGCCCCTATTCAGCAGTGAGGGTTGAACCAGTTCCCGAAGACCAAGCAACAGTCCAAATGGGTCTAAGTATTTTAGTTTCAACCTCCCATACTTACTATAACCAAGACCACCGCCTTACCGCCAAGAAGTGCCAAAACCAACACTGCCTCCAACTTTGGAATTGGGGTACCCCCAATTAACAATCAGAGTGGTCCTTTTTTTTGTTTATTATGCTGATATTCCATATATGTATTAAAAATAGTCAAAAGAGAAGTCATATGCAATAACAATTGACACCAATAAAAAAAAATAAAAAAAAGCCATTGTGGGTGTTCAGATAAGATGCTATTCACAAAACTTGTTTAACCTGCAGTATTGATTTTCTGATGGTTCTTCACATTTATATTTTTTTTATACAAAAAACAGTCTAGTTGAGACGTATAAAATACATTCATCAGAAATGGCTCATTGCTTTCTATGAGAATATTCTCTTTATACGGCACAGAGTGTTGGAACGGATTATGTGGTTACGAACAAAAGGAGCATTATTTGTAGAAAAGAACAGTGAGTATACAGTGGGAACTAAAGTAGATGGGAAACAATAAATATCAAATGTAACATGAAGTCCCATCACGGTCTGCGGTACGTAATCGCCTACATACTGCTCTTCTCTACAGTCACATACAGCACATTATATACCATATAATCCCATATTACTAGGTTATATGTAGCAGGTTCCAACTCCTCCCCCCATTCGGAATTGAAATTTACTTTTTCCTAATGTGCCATTTGAGGTGGCCAAAAATAGCATCGATTATGTTGATGCGACTAAAAATATTTTTTTATGTCTTTTTTTAATTTTGCAATGCCACGTATGGCATTGATAGCCATCAATGCACTTCTGCAAAGTGTACGCTTGCCTTTTAAACGGACATTAAATTACGCAGAGCATTCTTTTTTACATATTGCAGAAATGCTGAACTGGCATTGAATCTGTTAATATCCTTCTGTAGCACCATCTAAACATGGAGGTGGAAGCACTGGGACTTAGCCAGCCTAGAAATCTGCGTCTGGCATGGGCTTCTCTGGAACGATTCACTCTTCCCACTTCTAGTAAAGAGATAAAAACATGATCATATGGTTCCCATCACAGGTTCTAAAATGTGCAGAGACAGAAGAGTGGGACGTTCTTCCTGCCCAACTTGGGCTGCTAGCAGCTGTGCCAGACAGTAATACACACATGGATGGAGGACTGTACCTGTGTTCACTTTGTCTGCTAGATATCATCTGTTAGTACATATTATATTCATCCCATTAAACAATAGATTTATCTTTTTTTATTTCAGCTTTTGACAGTTAAAAGGAAAAGCAGAACAAAAATGTAAACGTACTAATATAAAAAAAGTAATACTTAGCATTAAATAAAAAAAATAAAAAAAAGGCAGTGGTTATGAGTAGAAGGGAGAAGACCCCCTTGGGTCATATTCGAATTCTCTCTGCAAAGACCTATTTTTTTTTTTTACTAATTAAGACCAAATAGTGAAACACATTTTTTTCCTAATCTTTTTTTATCTTTTGATTGTTGATTTTTTTTTAATTTTACTTTTTCTACATGATTATGTGGGCAGTCATCTTGCCTGAGCTGCTGTTTACAGCATTTAGAGATATGCTTTACAGCAGCCACATGGACCATAGAAACCTGTGAACAGGAAGGGACCCTTGACTTCTGTGGGAGAGTTTTCTAGGCATGATCTGTGACCTGTGCAGAGATCGTTGTGCAGGGAGGAGGGGAGCGGTGTCCATCACCTATTGTCAATGGTGGATCCTGTGTTACCTGTCATTGTAATCCTGCCTGTAATGATAATGAGATAACTGCTTAGAAGTGATCTCTATAGAACAGGAAGTGTCAGCCTATTGTGAGGCCCAGTGGCCAGTGGCCAGTGCGAGAACTGCATGATTTAAAAAAATAACATGGAAAAGAAACCACACCAAAATTCATAAAAAAATATGTTTAACATAAAAACCAGCTTAAAACCATAGGTCATTTAGTGAGAAAAATTCCCTTTAAAACGGGTAGTTAAAATGTCTCACCACAACAATTTAACCCCAATTTAACAACAATTTAACCCCTATCCACGGGATAGGTAATAATTGTTTGATCGCTGGGGTTCCCACTGCTGGGACCCTACCAAGCACAGAAACGGGGAACCCAAGTCCCCTGTTTGTACGGAGCGGCAGTCATGCATGCGCGCTTCTGATGCATTCATTCTCTATGGAACTGACAGAGAAAGTCGAGCACAGTGATCGGCTATCTTCATGAGTCCCAAAGAGAACTAATGGACTGGCAGCGCATATGCGCGACTGCCGCACCGTTCAAACAGGAGACTCGGGACCCTCGTTCATGTGAAAAGTTGTTATGGTGGGTCAACCCTTTTAAGGAATTCTGAGTTAATAAAAGGAGAGAGGGGTTCTCCTGTTTAGAGCTCTCATCTATTAGCCAGGGCAGAGAGTGGCTATAAAGAGAGAGTCTCTCTTTCTTTCTGTGTCTTTAGTGAAGTCTGCAGAAATATTCTTCATATAAAAAAATACCAGAACCCTGACAGACCCCACTATAAGTTAAAGAGATCCATTTGAAAATGGATCAGTCATGTTATGGAAACACTTAGGAGTGCAAGCCATGATGCTAATGTGATCAAAGTCTTGCTCTATTTCCATTTCTGCTTCTAATAAATAGAAGGTCTATTCATCCAGATGTAAAATCAGTACCACAAAGTGCCATATCCAAAATACAATTTGGGGCCTTCCAGTTACTGTATAGCGAAAAAAGTAATCTCCTCAAAACAGAGCCCAGAAGTGATTGTCACTTCTATTCCTCTACAAGAGAGGAGACAATTGTGAATTAGTGTTTTTGGTATACTACGATATACTGTATGTTTATTGCTCCTAAACTAATTTTGCTTGGATAAGGCCTCTACATTGGAAAAAAAATACTCCCCCTGAGACAATAACAAATACAGCATGAACTAAAATTTGCATTTTTATCTTCGGTATTTCTTATAGATTTCAGTGACCCATGCTTAAAAACTGACAACAAAGATACTGTAGATAAAGCTTGTAAGATAATATCTGACAGTTCCCATAGCAGCACACAGGAAAGTCTTGTGCCGCTGCTGGTTCCCATCACACCGGTGCTTCTTTATGTATCTAGCACTGAGGAGCTTACGCTTTTCTGCTGTCACTTCCTTTTGGCTCTAAGCTGCAGTGAAATGTTAAAAGAGCATCTGCGGGAGGGGCACACGTAAATTAAATAATGATGGTTGTGCCCATGTGACCCAGGAGCTCCCGCTCCTCATCACAACCTGATTGGGGGCAATGAGCTTGGGCCCTTTTCACAGGCTGTATGCAAACGTATGGCACCACTGTACAGAAATCATAGGACTCGTAGCAAAACTTAGAATGGGCCCCACCGCCACTGAGAGCATCGACAAATTTACTAAATCTTTATTAAAGGGTTTGGTCACGTTACAGAAAAAAACCCACCACAAAAGGGCATTAAACTGTTAAGGTGTGATGTTACAAGTATAATTATCTTGATATCTTACATCGTATGGAGGTGGAGAGCTCCAAAGTCCATTATTTACACAGCGCAGACATACAGTAGGCAGCTGGGGGCCTTATTTGCAAAGCAGAGGTAACAAGAAAATTATATTTGTAACAATACAACTTAACAGTTTATTGCCTTTTTTATTTTTCTGTTATATAGAGTGGGCAATCCCTTAAAGTTAATGTTTAATGCTCAGTCTGATCATATTTTGCAATGTATTTATGACAAATAACTGGCATAATTACATTAATAAATCTCATACAGCTCTATATCTTCTGCCTCTTGCTACACAGTACATGATAAAATTGGCTACTTGTAGCCACCACTAGGGGGAGCTCAGTGCACATGAATTTATACAGCTACCATTGGACTCATTGAAAGCTGTAAAAATCTTAATGTTCCTCTTAGTGGTGGCTGCAGGAAAAAACGCTACTGCAGTATGTCAGGAAGCAGAAGTTCAGAACGAGGACCCCCCCCCCCCCCTCACCACAGCTCCATAGTAACGTGGTGGTCTGCCTCTATGGAGAGTACACAACTGACAATATGGGTGTCTATCTTTACACATACTCTGCTTGCAAATGCAGGCGCTTGAGTCTAGACAGTCCAGTAATCTAGGACAGGGAGAAATCACCTGATAGTTAAGACTTCTTAAAGCCCAAAGGCAAGACTTAAAAGAGGTCTTCTGAGCAACCAAATATTGTCCTATGGATGACTGTAGGAAACAGCTGTTCAATAATCTAGACAGTCGTGAGGCTTTCAGGCCATAAAAGTTTGCGCTGATTGTGGTGCACAGGCCATCAGATTTGGGTTTTCAGGAAAGCTACAAGTGATATAACACATGTGTAATACAGATAGTCTACAAATGGAGTTGGAGTTCTCGTATACGAGAAGTGACAGTAAAAAGATTAACATGGCATACACTATTAAATACAATACGGTCGCATATAAACAGAGTCTCCCATTGAGTAGGATACAGTAGATCACAGCTGTAGTGCCAATGGGGAGTGAGGGTACAGTTCTCCAAGTCTTAACCATAGAGTACTGTTAAAGGGTATCCCTCTTCCAGCACAGAGGGTGGTTAAATGAATCATATGGGGACGATCACTTGTAGAACAAAAGCTAAAAGTGGCAAAAGCAAATAGGGGAGAGAAATCAACCACCCTGACCCTCATAAAAGGAGCAAGGAAATCTTTGCAGAAGAGTGAAATGATTTCAAAAAAAGTATAGCACAAAATGTTTATAAATAGTATTAAGCATAAACAGTTAAGTATAGTCAAAAAGAGCTTAAAAAAAGACAAGAAAGTCATCAGGTAAGTTCACATAATAGCACTTGAGTCCAAGTCACCATGCTAGTAGTCAGGAGGGCACTAGATAGTGAACTCTGTGCATAGTTAGGGGGCTCATAAGTATCCATGATGGTGTTTTCGGGGGACATCATTGGGTTCCTAGTCGTAATTCTCTGAAGTGCCCCAGAATAATGTTCATGTGGACAAGTCTTGCAGATAGTCTCGGCTATCACCTTTATAGACCAAGTGCTCAGGAACTGCCGGATAGACATTACTGCTATAAAAGAGTCTGGAGAAGCCTATGGTCATCCAAGATTTATGGGTAAGCAACAAGGTGGCCAACCATGTGATACTCCAGCATAGAAACTTATCTGGATTGTCTTTGAGTGTAAAGCAGAAGGTACAGGAGATCTTGGTCTGAGGATAGAATTAAGTGCAAATTCAATTTAGATCAATAAAACGGCCACTCAATGTAAACTTGAGGTCCTACTGTGTCCAACTATTCCCACATCTCAAGTTAATGTTAACTAGACGGGCACGAAATCGTCATGGAAAAGGTTGCTGACAGAATAAACAGTAGCTCTGAAGGGAGAAAACAAAAAACAAAAAATATTTGTGAGGGCAGCATCACACTGTACTGTAGTTCTGTGAGAATGTCGAGAAGATAAACACGCTTTATCGCAGGGCTGGATGCTGACCACTTGGAGCTCAAAGGCTCGTTTTAATTGCAAATTTCTGCAACGTGGAGATTTACCTATCCCACATATGTCCTTCAGCTACTCCAAGGACACAAGATAGCCCTGAGAAGTAATTTTCAAACACAGATAATCCTTGCCTTAAGCCAATTTTTCCAATAGAAAGTTTTCTCGCTCTCTCCGGGCTGCACATACAGTAAGCTCGTCCACAGCCTGAGCAGGATCCCCTGCGGGATGGAAAAGCTGCAGCATATTCTAAAAATGAAACATGCAAATCTGATAAGCTCAGGGTTCCTACAAGCAGGCCTTGGGTTAACCCTTGAACTGCCACGGCTAGACCCAGTGACATCTGACGGTCTCTCTATCGGCTATAGAGTAAACGTCATCTAAGCTCCTAGCATACCCAACACATAGATATACCTGTTACTCGTGACAACGGTTGGCGGCACCGGTTTACTTTGCAAATAATCTTGTTCCGTTGGTGTCCTTTCTAACAAGGACTTCTTACTTTCACAAAACGAGATGACAAGGTTGTGATGGTCTCCTCCTCTTCCCTGTAGATGTACAGCTGCCATCTCTTGTACAGGACGATTAGCCATATGTGGGAGCCCACTCGGGGGGGAGCAGAAATTATTTACAAAAGCAGCATCTGATTTGCAGTTAATTTGTTGATGCAGCAAAACACATTGTTTCCGAAAGGTCAGGAGGGGAACGCACGCTGGAAAATCATCTTAATTAGCGCATGGCTTGTACGTACGGCGGTGGAGGGTATAGACAGGCATTGCAAAGAACAAGGCAAATGGATTTAAATGAGCACTTTCTCAAAGAAGCCTGTATAAGGAAATATCTTTTTATGAGAGAGCCGAGTCGGAAACTTATCTGCTTTTCTTAGAGCAGGGCTACCCTACAGTGCCAATTCTCTTTGTTAAAGTTGCCGAAATATGTTCTGTGCAAGAATTATTTTTACAACAGCCATGTGATATTTTTTATAGTCAATTACATTCCTTTATTTACCCTTATCTATATAGCGCCGATATATTCCGCAGGACTGTACATTGGTCACTATTACTTGAACTGCAGAACCAGGACCTAAGGCTGGATTCACACACAGCGTTTTGTTGTTTTTTTGCAGCGCTTTTAATGTTTTTTTTTTATTTTTAGTGCAGCGAGATGTTACATTAAAGACTATAGTAAAATATAAAATGCACTACATATAACTGCATTTTGATTTGTGGTGTTTTTGAGACGATTTTATGGTCAGTGGCGTTTTTTTTCCCACCCAAAGTGCTCTGGATATGGAATTTTGTAAGCCTTTTTCCCCAGAGGCTTCTCTATGTACAAATTGACACCAAATTAAAAAAATGATACCAAAAATGAATATTAGATTTTATGGACGCTACCGTTTTTTGATGCAGTTTAACTTGCCAGAAAAATTGTGTGTGTGAAGCAGACCTTAAAGGTACACTCCTGGCTAAACGTACACGCAGTGTTATACCTAGAGCAGGGCTTGAGGGGGGTGGGTGAATAACACAATGATTGAAGGAACACCAAAGAGAGTCCCCCTGTGTCATGCGCCACCACTTTTGTCCCTTCATTGGGGCTAACACAGTGTATTGGTTTTAATAGGGGTGTTCCTGATCGGTGGGGGTCCGAGCACTGAGACCTCGACCAATCGCTAGAACGAAGCGGCAGAAGCGCTCGAGTGAGCCTCTTGGTTTCTGATCTGCTTCCTCAGAAAGCCGATGTAACAGTGTATGGACTCATTAGAAAGTCTATGGGCCAGTACACCGTCACATCGGCTTTCCAAGAAAAGCCGTTTAGAAACTAAGCGGCTCCAGTTGTCTTCATCAGACGTCTCCCACCCACAACTATTAAACTTACCTGAGATTCCAAGAAATGAAGATTCTCAATATATTTGCAGTGTTACAGTTGCGTCATGATCAGTCCTGTCCCCAGTCCTTCCGCCCATATCTCAAGAGCCACCATATTGAGTATTAATTGATACAGAGGGCAAGACAGACCATGAAAAGTAATAAGTATGATGAACGTAAAGAAACAGGGAGGATGTACTGCTGAGAACTCCATATCCCAGCCCCAGGTTAGATTTTGGCAGGTGAGGGATATCACTTTAAAAAATATTCTACATATGCTATGACCAATCCTGATCCCACACTTTTCATGGCGTATAAATAGGTTTTCATTTTTTTAACTTAGTATTGTAATATACTGCTTTAATATAGGATGAGAACCTCCGTGTATTGAGAATAATGTATTTATGGGTTAGTTATCACATATAAATGCGCATTTCATTGTGAATGGGAGAACATCACACTATGTGCGGTTTGCAAGTTATCCCAGGAATCAATACACAAAAAGAGAAAGGAACGATGTGAATATAAATTAGGAAGTAGTAGCAAAGCCTCATTGGTGCACTGGGAAAAACGGTGTCCATCCAGCTCTACGGCGGACGCGGAATATTTGGCAGAAAAAAATTAGACTACCGTATTGGTACTTGTGTGGAGAAAAAAGGCAAAATATAGAGCCCAAGGGACGGAAATGAACAGTTTACCCACAGTCCACCATGATTTCACAGTACAGAGTGTAATATTTTCACACCAGTGAAAACATAAAAACAAAATGTTTTTGTATGTGTGAATTAGCAGCTGATGCCCAGGAGATTATACAGCTTTGTCTGATGGCTAATTCTCGTTAATAGTTTTTTGCATAAAATATTCAAAACAGATTCCTTAGCAGTATATTAGAGGTGTTAGTTCACACCCTCCTACCATAGCTGTACCTCAAAATATGCTGCGCTCAGAGCAATTTTATTTATCTACATATACACACCATTCAGCCATACCATTAAAACCGCAGCTCTGACCAGTCAAGGCATGGACAGATCCTTTAAGTCCTGTAAATTGTGAGGTGTGGCCTCCATAGATCAGACTTAATTTTCCAACACATTCTACAGATGTTTGATTGGATTGAGATCTGGAGAATTTGGAGGTCAAGTTAACACCTTGAACTTTTTGACATGTTTCTCAAACCATTCCTGAACAATTTCTGTAGGGTGGTCGGACATATAAGGGTATGTTCACACGGCCAAATTTCAGACGTATACGAGGCGTATTATGCCTCGTTTTACGTCTGAAAATAGGGCTATAATACGTCGGCAAACATCTGCCCATTCATTTGAATGGGTTTGCCGACGTACTGTGCAGACGACCTGTTATTTACGCGTCGTCGTTTGACAGCTGTCAAACGACGACGCGTAAAAATACAGCCTCGTCAAAAGAAGTGCAGGACACTTCTTTCAGACGTTTTTGGAGCTGTTTTCTCATAGACTCCAATGAAAACAGCTCCAAAAACGGACGTAAAAAACGCCGCGAAAACGGCGTGAAAACGCCGCGAAAAATGCGAGTTGGTAAAAAAACGTCTGAAAAGCAGGGTCTGTTTTCCCTTGAAAACAGCTCTGGATTTTCAGACGTTTTTGTTGACTACGTGTGAACATACCCTTACACTGCTGAACGAGGCCACTGCCATTAGGGAATATTGTTGCCATGAAGGGGTGTACTTGGTTTGCAACACTGTTGCTATCAACTCAAAGTGAGATCCAGAAACGTGATTTGTTGGCAATCATAAGCATAGATAAAAGTCAAACCGAATGGGTTGTTAATGATGTAGTTGATGAAGTCTGGTATGGTCGCCACATCAGAGGACCAGATGATAATCATGTCAGCAATGTAACGACCATACCAGACTAAATCAAGAGCAAAAGGATTGCTGTCAGTGAATAGAAAGCATTCCTCCCACCATGCTACATATAAATTGGCGCGCGAAGGGGAAGGATTATCATCTGGTCCTCTGATGTGGCGACCATACCAGACTTCATCAACTACATCAATAACAACCCATTCGGTTTGACTTTCTCCTATGCTTATGATTGCCAACAAATCACGTTTCTGGATCTCACTTTGAGTTGTACCTCCAGTTTAGAGACTGTTCAGACTGGCACTTATCGCAAGCCTACTGCAGGTAATGCAATTTTGCATGGCAAATCTGGTCACCCGGAACATACCATTAAGGGTGTCCCGGTTGGAGAAATATTTCGAGCTAAAAGAAACTGCTCGTCTGAACAATCATATAGGGACGAAACGTAGAAAATATGCAATCGTTTAAAGGACCGAGGCTATCCCCAGTGGACCCTGGACAGGGCTATTAATTTAGGTGAGAACAGAAAACGCTGCTATTTATTACAAAGAAAACATAAATATAAAAATAATAAAAATTAATCTCTTGCATTTGTTACATCATACAGTAAAGAATATCATATGATACGATCTATAGTGTCCAAATACTTACCAGTCCTTTTTCAAGATGAAGGTTTACGCCAGATACTAGAGCCGGGTTGTAAATTTCCTTCCCGGATAGCGCCTACTTTGGGTACCATGCTCTCACCTAGTTTAACGCATGTTTCATCTAAACAAAATACGTGGCTGTCATCTAAAGTTTTTTTATCCTTGTGGAGCAAATATATGTATGTGTTGCAACCATGCACATCAAATTAAAGAAGTAAGTTCGGCTATTGATGGAACTATACATAAAATAAAACAATTCATCAACTGCAACACACGACATGTAGTATATCAAATAAAGTGTACTCTTTGTGATTTACCCTACGTTGGGTGCACAAGTCACCCTCTTAAGGCCAGAATTAGAGAACATCTCAATGGAGCCACTAATCGTGAAGTTAGAAATCCTTCTAATGCATCCAAACACTTTAGTCTTATGCAACAAGGCAATATCAGCAGCTTTCAGTTTTCAGGAATTGAAAGGGTTAACAAGCCAGTGCGAGGTGGTGATCATAGGAGAGCACTACTAAATCGTGAGGGATACTGGATTCTCATGTTAAATACTATAGTCCCCAATGGTCTTAATGTGAGAAATTATGTTATTATGAATTATTAATACTCCATATATTTTTGTACTTGGTCTGTGATTTTGTAGTTACATTTTTATACATTTTTGTACGTTTTATATGTCATTCACTTTTGTGATTATTGTATACACCTGATTAGAGTGGGTGGTTTTCTTTCCTGGCTGTTATTTCAGCCACACGCTCTAATTCCCTCCCCTGTCTATGAGTAATGGCTCTTGTGAGCTAGAAACGCGTCAGAGGGGACGGACACTTTATGTATTTTGTCCACTTCAAGCTGTTCAGCCTTTCCGCTGGCTATTTAAATAAATAAAGAAGATTTATTTTTCAAATTCCACAAGGAGTGCTGATCTTTTCCTCCTGAATGATGTATGGACACAGCCCTTTGACAAGGGGAATCGTAACACCCATTTGCTAATGCTTGCACAAAAAGGTAGTGTTAACAATTAGTTACGGCAAGGCAGGGCGGCAGAGAAGGGGGGCCCACGTTTGGGTAACAGCCCAGTGCCTATAGTCTACTCTAATCCGCCTTTGCTGATAGGCGCATATATATCATCTATCGCATATGTTTCTATCTCATATCTATTTATGGACATCATATCTATCTGACTACTTATCTATGTATTGCACATCTTTCTATCGTTTGATCGTTTATAGCCATACGAGTGATATTTTAACGCACAGCGCAGTTTCACAGAAATGTCACGTCCTTCGCCAATTTATATCTAAGTAAAGATTTGCTTGTCTTGCAGATTTGTCAACCTATGCCTGAAGTCCGTAAATGGTAGCATGTATTCTGTTAAGGGGTTGTCAGGGCAAGAAATTACTGTATAGATGTGTCCTCCCTTAAATGGACACAAACTTTTCAAATTACTTATGCTAATCTAATAGTATACCGATAGATATATATATATATATATATACCAACTTTGTAATTTACTTACTGTTAAAATGTAGTTGTTTTATCCATGCAAATTCGATGAAGAAGTTACTGCCACTAGGTGCCTCCCTTCCTGTAATCTGCTGTCCACACCCTGTTGTGATCTAAAATTCATCCCTACTTACAGATGGACTGCAGGAAGTGGAGGGGTGTCTCTTTACTGCCTGCCAATACAAGTATATGAAGAGGGAAGGGGGAAACAGGAGTAGCGAGCAGGGAGAAAAAAAACACACGCTGCCCATAGAAGTCTAAGGAGATCAGGAGGTATGAGAAAAAGACAGACATGCTGCAGATTCTGGTGAGTGTTATATCACACCCCAGTGCCGGCCTCTCATCTAAACTGCTCATTACTGCTGTTTTATGTCCTCCATGCTGCTGTTGTTTCTATATATGTGATATAGATAGTAAAGCAGGATTATCCTCTTCTCTATGTGTGCAGTGGCTAGAAGACATGATAGCAGTTGGGCTCTGCCCACCAACTCAGGGACAACTGAGAATTAGAGATAGAGTCTGCAGAGGGGAAACTACTTAAAAAAAATGCAGTATACAAGTCACATGATAGCTAGAAATAGTGTAACTCCTCATGTACACACATGACAGCTTATTCGGAAAAGTTGGGTACGCTTTAACTTATCTCTAAACCCGACATATCCCGAGATGTTTGGCACAATATGTTAAAAAACCATGTAATAAAATGTATGTCTCCAAAGGATGCCTCTAACGGATACCATGTTAACATATACTTTTTTTTACTGGAAGGCTGTGACAATACATCTGACTTATGCCATCCGTCGCCTATAGACTCTTATATTAAAAAACGTATACGTTCACATATACGTTTTTATGCGGGATGCCGCGATACTGTATTAGTATCAAGACAAATTGTAAAACTTAACGCAAATGTAAGAAAAGTTAAGGGTGGACACATCGGTATATTAGGAAGTTAATCCTGGCTGAACAGGTGAAAGACAGAATCTAAGAATCTAAAACAAGGACTGACTTATTTGGTACCGAAATGGAAAGTAGCCCCCACATTTCAGCAAAAATGGTGTCTTGTAGTCTTCACTGTTAATTTGTCCTGGCATTTGTGCTTTGACTACCTGTCAGGTTTCTCTGCCTCTAACACTGGTGACAATAAAGCTGACGTCTCCCTCTGACACTGAGCAGGGAAGAAGCGCTGCAAACATTACTCTGTCAGTTGGCGAAATATAATTCATTTCCAGTCTCAGGAGACATTTTAAAGATATACATGTTATTATAGCAAATGTACTGAAAGCAATGAGGCACTAAGATAAGGACAGAAGGTCATTCCTGTGGCTATCACCTCTTCTATCCTAGACAGTTATGCAATGTTAACTGCTTCCTACTAGAGAAACGTGGGTGAGAAGCTTCCTGCTTAGAATAAAACATTCAATATCCTGGCAGAATTGTCATAGAAATGTACAAATATAATCTACTGTCTCTAACAATCATTCCACCTAGGATAAAAAGTCCGGAAGAACGTACAGCATAGCCTTATATACCATTATAGCAGCACGGAAATGCTACGTTACTTTACACCTACTACACGGATATCCAACATAAACAAAGAGTACTCATGTGTTCAAGACTGGTACAAACGCACCCAATATTTGGGCTGAAAGTTAAAGGGGTTGTCTAGTTTAGAAAACCCTTCTTCAATTTTCCTTGAGACTTCTGATTTAGTAGAGGGGAGTCCCCTATTAGTCAGAGCGGAGAGCAGCTATACAGAGCGACCCTACGACACTGTATACAAACAGTGTATTGATCTCAACAGGCACAATGTAATATTTATTTTCCCTTGTGGTGACATTGCAAGGAAATTCGCTGCTGGACTTCCTCACAGATTAAAGCTAAATGGTTAGTTAGTACATCCGTACATCAATTTATCGTTAGCGAACCCTACTGTATAAAAGACATTGTCCAAAGCGGACTACCCCTTTAAGAACAGGTGTGGCCCACTGTTGACTTTGGATCTTTGAAATTTACTTTTTAAAAAAGGAATGATGCACTTTAATTCCTAGAACCCCCCCCCCCCCCCCCACACACACACACACTACAATTCGATCATATAATGGAAGATTTAAATAGGGGAATAGAATAAGGGCGACACAGTTAAAGAGGACATGTCCGTTCTCATGGCATTTCTGTTACAGTAAATACTTGCATTCCCATTAAATATAAAATTCTAGCCCATCTTTTTTTAAACCTTGTTGTGCTGTTCCTCTGTTATTCCTCCTGAAAATAAATGGCTACATTGACAAGTGGGTGTTCCCATTCCCAATGGGGTGTTTCGCTAGAGAGTCTGAAACTGTCCAATAAGACATGTCAGGAGACGTTCTCTTTAAAAATGTTTTACATGGAGATTGCGAGACACGGGGATATACCGTATATACATGTGCGCCGTATTTTTCTTTTTCTGTAAAATACTGGCAAAGCGCACAGATAAATACGTTGCATTAACTGCGACCTGCTATCCTTAGCCCTTTCGTTAAAACTGAATATGTCATGAGCAGTCATTAGTTCCCCATAAAATAGCGCTCTCCCATCATAAATATGGAGCGTGTTTCTCCCGACTTCATTTTCAGGTCAACGCCGCGTTGATACATGAGCCCCAAAATACACTGCAGCGGTTATGACAAAGGAAATGAAAGCTCTAACAAAATGTATTTGAAGAGTTGGCCAGTAATGAATACAGCGGCTCATACTGTTTGATACCCGACAGATTTTAGAAAGATGGGGAGTCCCTGACTTGTCCTGCTACCTTTAGATCCCAGTTAAAGGCTCACAGCTGTTCCTCCGCAGCTTCAGACAGCGAGCCGAGAAGGGATCTGCTCTCCAATTTGCTAAGACGGAACTGTTTCCACCTGCGCTGTGTGTGTGACAGGGCTGACATACTATACCGGGAGGAAGGGGGAGTGCTAGTGACACTTTTTATTCATGGTGCCGAACGCCCTTGTAATGATCAGCCCTGCTGGATGTGTGTGCGCTAAAGCTGTCCCTCAGACAGGAGCACTGGCATCTCTTTCCACCGGCTTATTAGGTACTTCTTGCAGCCTAACGAAGAGAGCAACTGCCGGGAAATCTGACTGTCAAATCAAATCCTCCAGGGCAGCTCCTATACACAGCATCTCCTCATTTATACAGCAGAGTGGTATTAATATAAAGGTGGAGAGCACCTGGGACTTGCTGTTGGTCATTTCTGTAGCAAAGCAGGCCCAGCGCTGCGTGTCACTCACTAATCACACTGCTTATGGATTTGTGCAGCTGCTGCTCGAACACACATAATAAAGAGCGCATGGGAGAGAGGAGACGCCGGCCAGCGCTTCCCACCGTGATGTGTGCTTTCAAAGTGCTGAAACAAACGGAAAACATGCACAATATGTTGCCTCCGCAAAAATAGCCCCCTGTGTTTCAACATATCATAGACATGCAGCATCAGCACAATGAATGCAAATATGGACAAGAATACCCAGTCAACAAGAAGGGGGTCTTGTCTCCTTGGAAATCGTGCGGATAACAAAAGCAGTAGTGTATACATTAGGGGGTAACCTGGGTAATGACCTATAAACAGAGGTGTTCTAAAACCCCCAAAAAGTGTTACTTTTTCTACGGCAATGGTTGTCAAAAATAAAATTTGCCTGTGAGGTGCGGTCTATTGTTCGCTATTGGAAGGATATTTTATAATAGGGTGTTTTGATATTGGTACGATATTCACCATCTAAAGAGGTTCTTCAGTCAAACTTAAAGACGTGTTCAACCGTAACTTTTATTGAATTGTGTGAAGTTCTACCATTTTAATGGTACCAATTCAATACAATCTCGCGCCATTCAGTGAAAAAAAACATGGGAGTCTATGGGTTATGGATGGCATCCGTCAGAGGCATCCATCCAGTAAACAAAAACATAAAAAAAGTATACATTATTTTTTTTTAATATGGTAGTCTATGGGTCGCAAATAGCAGACTGATGGTATCCATAAGATCCGTCGGAGGTATAATTTTTTTTTACATATCTGTTTAACATCTCGTGCCACACATCTCTGGACATGTCGGGTTTAGAGAAGTTAAAGGGGTTGTCCAGGCTGGGGGCTGTTTTTTATACTGATGACCTATCCACAGGATAGGTCATCAGTATATGATCGGTTAGGGGTCCGATTCCCATACCAATTGGCTGTTACGGCTGCCTCCGGGCACCAGAAGCTATGCAGGGTCAGTGCCGGAAGCAGATGGATCCGACCACTGTGTAGCAGCCGTGCTGTACAGCCGCTATACAGTGGTCAGAGCCTTCTGCTTCAGGCACCGACCTTGCATAGCTTCCGGCGCTCGGAGGCAGCTGATAGGTGCGGGGTCCCGCTGTTGGACCCAGCCGCGGATCATATATTGATGAAAAACAACCTCAGAGGATACATCTGTAAGTGGCTAGGGAAAAATGGAGGGCAGCACTCCCCTCGATGTGCTTGTCTCCTTTGTACCCAAGTAGGAAGGGGGAAAGGTGCAAGTTTTCAGACCGCAGTTTTTCAGGCCGCGCCACTCTGCTTTGGCCAGTATATTTAAAACAGGGCTAGGGCAGCGTACTGGATCTTTGTTTCAAGTGCAGGAAAGTCTAGATAAGACTACTTGGTCGATGAGCCAACACCCCCAACAACATGGTCAGTTAACACCTCCTTACTGATACAATTATACCATCCCCCTAATCTGACACTACCAGAACTGATTAGACAGCGTCAGTGTGAGTGAACCTTGGCAATATAAATGGTAACACCAAGTTGCTATATGCGCAATATGTTGGCAATATATAAGCAAAATAAATAAATAAATAAATTTGCTTCACCTTTCTTGCATCAGTGAACCAACCAGAAGAAAGAGGTGACTGATGATAGGACAATTAATGGCGGTTACATAGGGAGAACAAAAATGCTTATAATAAAGTATACCCACGTTATCCCATTGAATAAGATGGGTCTTTCATTGTGCCTTTGGCTGTTCTGACCCAATCCAACAAGAACTCCTTTGAACACAATTTATTAAAAAGGGACACAAATATTAATAAGTGGAAATTATAACAAACTTCATATTGTTGGTGTAACAGTGTAGTAAATTTATAGAAGACTGAAAGAGCCTATGCTTCCAGGGTCCAACAATAGAATACTGATTTGCAGGGTGTTGAGTCTAGTGAAAATTCACGGTTTCACGCCTCTAATTTAGGAACAACAGTAAAATGTCACTATCAGATCCTAATTCTAGATATAAATGTTAGGTAAGGTAAATCAGGGAAATGGCTTAAAATCCTTACTACTGAAGGTAGCACCAGCTGTGGACATATGCACCAGAAAGACGACATAATAAGGTACTCCATATAGTTTAAAGAGGTTGTCCGGTTTCAGCAAATTAATGTTATTTTTTGTGTAATTAAAAGTAATACAATTTTCCAATATACTTTCTTTATTAATTCCTCACAGTTTTATAGATCTTTGCTTGTTGTTATTCAGTAGGAACATTCATTGTTTACTTTCAGTAGATAATATTCTGTCCATGGTCATGTGATGGACACACAGGAGCTGGGATCGTTAGAAGACACAGCTCTGATACACATACTGTAACGAGCCGTGCACCTGTGCGTCCATCACATGGTCATGGACTGAATTGTATCCACTGGTAGTAAACAATGAATGTTGCTACTGAATAACAAGCAGAGATCTCATACAACGTGAGGAATTAATACAGAAAGTATATTGGAAAACATTATAACTATTAGTTATACAAAAATACACATTTATTTCCTGAAACCAGAAAAACCCAGTGCAGCTGGGTTTAGGTCTGGGTCAGCAAAAACCAACTATTGATAGACCTGATCCAAGCCCACTGTCGATAATGTACATACACCGTGTTCCAAATTATTATGCACATTGGATTTAAGTGTCATAAACATTTAATTATTAGTTTTTAAATTAAACTCATGGATGGTATTGTGTCTTAGGGCTCTTTGGATCAATGTAATCAATCTCAGACACCTGTGATAATTAGTTTGCCAGGTGTGCCCAATCAAAGGAAAACTACTTAAGAAGGACGTTCCACATTATTAAGCAGGCCACAGGTTTCACGCAATATGGGAAAGAAAAAGGATCTCTCTGCTGCCGAAAAGCGTGAAATAGTGCAATACCTTGGACAAGGTATGAAAACATTGGATATTTCAAGAAAAATTAGGCGTGATCATCGTACTGTGAAAAGATTTGTGGCTGATTCAGAGCACAGACGGGTTCGTTCAGATAAAGACATAATGAGGAAGGTTTCTGCCAGACAAATTAATCGGATTAGGAGAGCAGCTGCTAAAATGCCATTGCAAAGCAGCAAACAGGTATTTGAAGCTGCTGGTGCCTCTGGAGTCCCGCGAACCTCAAGGTGTAGGATCCTCCAGAGGTTTGCAAGTGTGCATAAAGCTATTATTCAGCCACCCCTAAACAATGCTCACAAGCAGAAACGGTTGCAGTGGGCTCAGAAATACATGAAAACAAAAAAGAGTGTGACCCTTAGTGGCTGGCGGGCACAATATACATTTACACAAAGAAAGGCTGTCTGCAACAGCCAAGCCCAATTTCCCAGCCACCACAATAGGTAAAATAAATAACTTTTATTCAGCTACGTATAGATTGGACAGACCACATGAATAAATTTAAAATTGTCAGCAGCCGAGAACCGGGCACACATATGTGTTATCTGACTCAACAGACACATATAGTAATTGGCATAGGAGTATCAGTGTTTTCCCTATCCAGTTAGAATTGTAAGGTAACTAATAAGCAATAGTAGGTCCGGTCGACGGCAGTGTTTAAAATATTAGCAGCCCCCCTTTGTGTAAACAGAAATACATGAAGACTCATTTTCAAACCGTGCTGTTTACTGATGAGTGCCGTGCAACCCTGGATGGTCCAGATGGATGGAGTAGTGGATGGTTGGTGAACGGCCACCATGTCCCAACAAGGCTGCGACGTCAGCAAGGAGGTGGCGGAGTCATTTTTTGGGCTGGAATCATGGGGAGAGAGCTGGTAGGCCCCTTTAGGGTCCCTGACGGTGTGAAAATTACCTCTACAAAGTACGTAGAGTTTATGACTGACCACTTTCTTCCGTGGTACAAAAAGAAGAACCGTGCCTTCCGTAGCAAAATTATCTTCATGCATGACAATGCACCATCTCATGCTGCAAATAATACCTCTGTGTCATTGGCTGCTATGGGCATAAAAGGAGAGAAACTCATGGTGTGGCCCTCATGTTCCCCTGACCTCAACCCTATTGAGAACCTTTGGAGCATCCTCAAGCAAAATATCTATGAGGGTGAGAGGCAGTTCACATCAAAACAGAAGCTCTGGGAGGCTATTCTGACATCCTGCAAAGATATTCAAGCAGAAACTGTACAAATACTTACAAATTCAATAGATGCAAGAATTGTGAAGGTGATATCAAAGAAGGGGTCCTATGTTAACATGTAACTTGGCCTGTTACGTTTTTTTTGATTGAAAGAGCTTTTGATTTCTGTAAATATGACCTCCTGATGCGGCAAATTCAACAAATTACCATTTTAGTTCCCTTTACAACCTTTAAAATGTTTTGATCTCTGTTGTGCATAATAATTTGAAACGGTGCATTTTGAGTTTTTTTTACTTCTAAAAAAAAATCTGTTATCATTAGGAGATTTGTTCAATAAAATTTGCATTATACCCAACGGTTGATGGCTTGAAGATTATACTGACTGTCATTTGCATCGACTATTTAAGAAAATCAGCAAAAAATAACATTTGCATAATAATTTGGAACGCGGTGTAGTCACAGATATACCTACAGATACATGTGCCGGGTACAGAAAATCCTGAACTTTTTACTGAATCCTCAGAAATCACAAAACCTGAAGTCACGATCACAATGGGCCAAATGTGTGAAAGCGTTAATTGAATAAAATGCTATGTTGATAAAGATCTCAGTTATGGACTCCAGTTATATTTTAGATCTCGTAAGAGCTGTATCTGAAAGTTATGGAAATGGGGTAGGGTTTACATCTGCACTGTATTAATTTGACATTAAAATGTGGCTACAATCAGAAATAAGTGTTGTGTTTATTACGCAGCGTTCTCCCTGCTCAGCAGGCGGCGTGTCGGCCCATTCGTGGCCGCGGGATCACCATGACGACTGGATGCCACGGTTCTCCTGTGCTTGTGCTGCGTGGCTTGAGCAGCAGGATCGGGACCTGGTGCAGCAAGTGATGCCACTCTATCTAGACCTTAAAGAGGAACGGCTCCAGGGTTGCATTGCTTGGTTATCATCTCTGGCGGTGGTGAGTTTCATGGCATTTGTTCCTGTTCCTTCGTCTGATTTGAAGTGTTTGACCCAGTTTTTGTCTTAACTCCGCTTGATCTGACTTATCCGTGTACCGACCTCTGGCCTGACCTCACGCTTAACAAAAACGCTAGCGGCTTGACACGTTTACACGTCATTTTTTTTACCGCCGTGTGAACAAGGCCTGACTCTGCTTCAATGTCCTTGAGACATCCCGCTACCCTGTGCTACTTTGCTTTACTGCCTTTGAGCTGTATAGTCTAATACGTTAGAGTTACATTATGTCAGATGTGTTTTGCACTGTGGTCATTAGCCGCTTTATGTACTTTTTATACATGACTTTAAATTATATAAATCAATGTCACATGACAATAATACAAAAAACAAAAGATATAACGTATAAAGGAGAAAACTCCATGCCTACCATAGCAGTCTAGTGTAGAGAATAATGACCGTTCTCCACTTTTTGCACCGTTTTTATATAGGAAATCACATAGACCATCCATTTTTATATGCCCTCTATATGTATTGTTATATACATACTAAAACTACTGAGACTTTGTAATAAAAGTACATTTAAAATGTGGTCACAAGCTGTAATTTGGGCGTTTGTGATTCCGGGGAGGAGCTGTGTTTATTCACATGAACAGCTATAAACAGAACATCATATTAGAGTCCTATCACTGGCTTACACATCTGACTGATTCAAATACTTTTTTAGGAATTTTTAAAAAAAAAATCAACAGGATAGCTGATGCTAAATTGGTAAGGATTGGTGGGACCCCACCATTTGCTAGAACATGGGGCAGTAGTTCCCTAAACCCGGCCCCCACGCCTTACCACGGAGAGGAGAAATTTGTCTGGAACGGCGGTCGAGCATGTGTACTGCCATTCCTCAGAGCTCTACGTGAGTCATTGCTGTATCTATACATGGCAATGGTGTGTTTTTATATGGAAAAACTATAGAGTGTTTGTTTTACCTCCCTGTTTTTTCCATTCTGCTTTACCATTGAGGAGAACGGGGTTGCTCTTTTTAGGTCAGTAATCCGTTTATTTAGAGCGATAATAGGAGACCCTTTGATTCTACTGTTATATTTTAATTAAGAAATAAATGTCAGATTTTAATAGACCAGGTGCCTTTTCAGTGAATTGTTTGTTGCTTTTGGCTACTAGTTGGTTACTATTAATGGTTTTCCGACATCTTGATCTATCTGTTTAGTGATGTGCTCACCAGTACATTTGTTAGGCCTCAAGCACACATCCGTTGCCCGTCGTTCAGCCGCCAAGGACGGTTCCGTGAATCACGGGCCACACATCGATGGCTTCCATGTGCAGTCCGTTGTTTCAACGGCCCAAATCAATGAAATGGCCGAGACTGTTCCGTCAAAAACGGGCAGGAGTAGGACTTGTCCTATTTTTGTCGGAACGGCCACACGGTTCCGTTAAAACAACGGTAGTGTGCAATGGTCCCATGGAAATGGATGGGTCAGGGTGTTATCCGTTAAAAAAACGGATAGCACCCTGAAGAAGATAACTGAAGTGGGCATGAGGGCTCAGAGCTCGAAGATCGGACTACTCTGTAACTTCCTTCAAACTTTTGCCCATGGATCCTAGAAAAGTTGTGGCTGATACCAGCACTAGGCGGTGTCATCGCACGCAGTGTATTCATGCCAGCTGTGCTAAGGCCTTCATGACATCCAATCCACTCTCACAGACACGGAGAGGCATGGAAAGAACTGTTACAGTCAGGAATTTGCAATGAAATAAGGCTGAGATATAGGGGGAGAAAAAACAAGGCTAGAATTATACAGTTCAGCTAAAAACATGTCAGATCTGATAATGAATAATATAAAGATATTTTACAGTAGACGTCATATTACTTTATCTCCCTCCGTTTGATACCTGATCTGCTGAAGGAAATGTCTATCAAAATCTATTAAACTATTTGCTATTGTAAAAGGATCTTTTAGAACATTTCCTCTTCAATCAATCAGAATTGAAATCTAAGCTCTAATTTTCCCACAGATCAATCAATTAGGTGAATGTTGAAGTGGCACAGCCCTGGGGCTGTTTAATATGAAGCTTTGCGTCTCGCTGTGAGCGCTGGATACCGGCTCAATGATGGGAGCTGCGAGCAGGAGAGAAGGCATGTAATTCAGGCAGCACTAACGCACATTTAGAATGGGAGAAATGCTAGGAGACGCTTCCGATTTGGAAAACCAGCATCCTACACCGTCTTGACTGTGAAAGGATGATATTAAGGGAATTGCACTGAGCCAGGCTTTGAACACTGCTTAGGGCAAAGAGAAAAGAACTTCCATTTGGCTTAAAATCACAATTTAAACAAATATTTACATGCATATTCTCCAGGCGAAAACAACTGCTACTGGTCTGTCAATGCCCGCCACTGCCTGTGCGTCCCCCTCTGGTGACAGAAGGGTTAATGAGGTTAAGTCCTAACAAGAACGCAACGCTGGGGATGTTTTGCCAACTGTATACAGATTCACACGTATATAATTACATGAAATTACGGTCTGATGTATTAGGATTCTGCTTTGGCAAACAGGCCGTGGGATGAGGAAGAGCAATCTGAAGAGATTTCTATGAATACAGAGGCGTAAAGTCCGAAATATGTTTGGTATTCATTTGTATTCGCTTTTGAGGGCCTTTCCTCGGTTCTGTAGAGTGAAACTCTGCCGGAACTTTTTTATCCACGTTTGGCGCATATGTCGGAAAATTCTCCGATGTACATGCCGAAGGTTTACTATGGCCCCCAATGTATGAACCTGTATGCCATACAGTCCCACAGTAAAAAAATGAAAATGTATATCACGTGGTATACTTTTTTTGCGGCATTCCCTGTATTAAAAAGTGTAGTTGACTATGCTTTCAATACAGTAAAACAATAGGCCTACCGACATAAATTGCTCCAACGTATGCTCCAACGTACACTTTTTTGGCATACGACAGGCCCTTTATATCCTTATGGACATGATCAGGATATACGTAGGGAGCATTTTTGGACGTATACCTCAAACGTGCACAAGATCTGTGAACACGTTTAATGTAAAAGTCTTCAAACAGCCAATTACAAAGAATAATTATTTATTTTTTTCTAAAGACGGCCGCAGACGTTTATTTGGACCAGAGTTATCCCTAGGTGTTCTGTCACCTGGGACAAAAATTCAGTTCTAGCCCCTCATGCAGAACCCAACTCTGCTGGCTTCTCTTTGGCACCCCCAATGCCACCTAACACATGGGGCACGTCTCACCAGCCACTGGCAGATCCTCCACTCATTTGGCAATTACAACCGGTAACGATTACAAATTTGGTGCATTTCGGTGACCATCTATTCTCACTGCTTCTGTGACATTGGTCGGAAGCCGTATAAGATGGCGTTCATACGATAACTGGTCTGCTCTACATATCGAGCTATGACTGGTAAATCGTTCCGATTATAGCAAGATATATTTTAAGGGGATCTGTGGTCACCTTAAAAAAATAATTTCTCAACATTTTAACCATAATGTTGCTGTATAACGATAGCAAATTGAAACGGGTACTTGCCCAGAGGACAATGAACATTTGTGTCATCGGTTATGGGTGCGAATGTTAAACATATGGCTGCATCCCGCGGTTTGGACGTGCCTGAAAGTCATACGGTACTCTTTAAGGCCACAATATTGCAACATACACCGAGCTTGAAAGGGTTAAACAGGCGAAGAGATGAAGATGTTGTCGAGGCAGGGTTTAAGGTTTGCACTGGGTGACTGATGGACATGAATTTCATTAGCATGGAAGGGCTCAGTAGTATGCCCACTGGTGATGTTGCTCCAGCTATGGAAGACGTAACGTGAGAAGAGCCCAATTATACCTCCGCTGAACACTGTTTACGGGATTTTCATCCGCCTGCTGCCTCTATTCCCTTTCATTCCAGCACAGTGGCTGGCCATTATCACTCCTCTTTGTGGGGTGGCTCATGGAGGAGGGCGCAGGGGGGGGAGGGAAGAGAACCTGACAAAGAAAAATCTCCGCAGCTTCTGCTTCCCCTGGTGACCTCTGTCAAGCTCGCAGGCCTTCAGAATTCTGCCACCAACATGCAAGATCAAAATAACAAAGGATCCTTCTCCCATTATGAATAATTCTGTCTGGACAAAGTCTCCCACATTTTAAAACATTTCTCTCTACGGTTCTGGTCTCACCTCTCACAACCTTCCAGCAGTGGAGCCCAGTGTATCATTAAGTACAAAGCTATGTACATGTCACATTGTCCTCTTCCCCGGCTTACGTTCTCCAGCTCACCTCTGATTTAGGGACAGGGATTTTTTTCCCAGCATTCCATAGCACTTAATTAAAATACCGAAAACAGACTCTTTAAATCCCATTGGGTGGCTTAGCCTATAATATGGACATTACTGTAAAGCACGCAGCACTGTATCCTCATGCCATGAACCTAATGGGTTAATAAACAACTTTTGGTCACATAAACTTTTTTCGTATGAAACTAACAGACTACAAACCCCTGTAGTCACTAGTGGAGAATGTTAGGAGTAGTAGTGTGAGATGTATATGGATCTGAATTAGGCAGATAGGGGGCGATAATGAGCATTTCCTGATAATCGACAGTAATTGATATCACACAGATATTTTTGGGGGGGAGGGTATCTTTCTTTTTTTTAATACAGGCTTTTCATTTAAAGCATGTCAGTCAAAATTTGCAATGTATCAGGCGTCATATTCCCTGCGATACATGATATAGTCTGCGAAACGTAAAAAGATGGACAACAACTGCATACCTTATTGCCGAGCTTACAGCTTCAGCAAGCCAAATACTGTAAATCAGGGTTCATTCAGAAGGATAAATAAAGAAAAATTCTGTAAATCTGGTATTAACCAGACCATATGGGTGCCGGATAATCAGATGTTCTGAATTATTAGAAGGTCTTAGAAAAGTTTATAAAATTGACTTCTTTGAAAGAAAATCAGATGAGAGCCCAGATTAAATTATTTGCACTTTCTGCCACTATTACTTTGTGGAGTCACTCTGCTCAGTCTTCTTCTTCTGATATTGGGAAATTCTAGATTATCAAACCATTCTGCAAATTTTTTTGCCAAAAAATGGTGGATTATCAGATTTTTTGGATGCAAGATAAACGGAAGTTTACTGTAGTAACATTTGTACGACATTTATCATCATTGCAGCGTTGCTGAATCTGTAGCTTTTTTTTGTAAATGTAAACCAGTGTAGATAGAAATCATAGAGCCCCATAGTAAAACTCAGGGTGGCGCCCCCGCCTAAACTATTTTTTATTAAAGTTAATGTCCATCATATTTAATACATCTTTAAAGGGGTCGGAGCTGCATTTTCCAAAAGAAGAGCTCAAAATCGCTACTTTCCATTACACAGTCATAGTAAAAGGAAACATGTCATCCAAAAATAAACTATTGTTTACATCAAGTTTTATGTTTAACATATTTTTTAAGAATTTAGGGTAATTTTTTATTTATTTTTTCTTTGTCATTATTTATAATAAAAAAAATTATCCTAAACTCTTGCAGTTTTCACTCTGGCCACTGAACCTATAGACTGACCCTTCCTGTTCTGTCGAGATCACTTCTCAGCAGTCATCGCATTATCATTACAGGCAGGATTACAATGAAATGTAACCTCTATATGGATAACACAGGATCCACCAATGACAATAGGTGATGGACACAGTTCCCGCCCTCCCCTACCTGTACAATAACCTCTGTACAGGTAACAGAGCATGCCTAGAACACTCTCCCATAGAAATCAATGGGTCCACTCCTATTCACACTTTCCTATGGTTCATGTGGCTGCTGTAAAGTATATATCTTAATGCTGTGAAAAGCAGCTCAAATAAGATGGCTACCCCGATAATCATGTACAGAAAGTGGAATAAAAAAAAATCTACAATCAAAAAATAAAAACAGATCTGGAAAAAAAAGATATTTTCACTATATGGTTTTAATTATGAAAAAAAACCATTGAAGATACTTTCCCTTTAAATGCTGACTGCATGCAGCCAGCACTAGGGGGAGCTCACTGCTTATGGGTTTATACAGCTGGTATTGAACTAAATGTAAGTGTTTTTTTTATTCCGAAGAATGTCAATTGTATTTGCGTAAACGCTGCTTATTTGCTGCGGGTTTTCCCCATTGAATTGGGAGGTAAAACCTGCAACATCTGTTTTTTTGCGGAGTAAAAGCAGCGATTCTCCTGCAAAAAATATAATTTTTTAAAAACCTTATACTTACCCAGAATTCTGAATTTCCTCGTTCAGGACGGCCTCCTTGGGTGACGTTTCATCCCATGTGACCACTGCAGCCAATCACAGGCTGCAGCAGTCACATAGAATGAAACGTCATCCGAGGAGGCCGGCATTCGGGACGGTAGAGGGACGCTTCGCCATGGCTACGTAAGTATCAAACTTTCTTTTATGTGAAGTTTTCCGCAGCGGACATTCTGTCTGAAAAACTGCACCACAATTTGGTGCGGTTTTTCGGCCGGAATTCATTGCGGCACCTAGGGCGGATACACTGTGTGGTTTTATGCAGCGTATCCGCTCTGTGTGAACATACTCTAAGAAGGATTACCGAGAACTGAAGTTTATAGCAACCAAGGATTGGTAAAGAATAAGTGCACGCTGTGTGACAACCGATATGTGTGCACAAGGGTCCTATGGGCAAGTACAGAATATACAATAATGTAATGGTAGAGAGAAGCCTCAAAGACCTTGTGAGACTCATCAGTATGTGACTAGTTTCTGAACTGCAGACACAGCTTTCAACAAATATGTATGCGCTTCATGCAGCTTATAAAGAATATCTCCGCTTTCCTGCTCTGGCAAATGTAAATTAATCTTATATACATCCGCCACGGCCTTTAAATCTTTGACTTTCCATATATTTGTTGAGTGGATCTGTGTTTACATTTGCACAGTGTGTTAATTCAAACGTGGACGCTCGCAAGCGTATAAAGCCATTTATTAGTAAGAAGTATAGGTCAGGGGGGGTGATATGCACCAATGCTTCCGTACGGCTGGATAATTCCACTTTCACAACGATTAGAGCGTTTTAACAGATAATGTCAGGAAACTATTACACAGAGTTAACAAAGCTGCTGTTTAGAGAAATGAGCTGGCACTGCCGGAGAAGTGGCATGTAAACCTATTGTCCGAAGACTCTCAGACATCACAAACACGTCGCTTCATATAATAATAAAAAATAAACAAGTAGTCTTGTAAAAAACAAAAATGGACCAAAAAACAAAACATGAGAAGCACAATAAGTCAAGTAAATAGGGCTGAGCTGCAGTACCCAACACCGCCCATGGACAAGAGTGGCACTGTTTCTACAAAAAAAAAAAAAAGACTTCTTTCTAATCTGGGACAACCCCTTTAAAAAAAGATAGAAAAACAACAATATATTGGATAAAGTTAAAGTGGTTGTCCCCTTTTCATTTTCCCTTTTTTGTTAGAAGGGTCCCCCAAAGATAAGCTAAACATAGGGTGCCCTGCTGCTGGTACCCTCACCGATCAGCTGTAATCTGTGGGAGAATCTGGAAATCAGTGCTCAATTTCCTAGCAGCGCCACAACATGGGAGATCATATAGTGGCCATTAAATGCCATAGGCTATATGTGTAATGCATGGACAATCCGTCCAGAACGAGGGAGGCTCACTGAAGCCGCTCTGTGCTCTGGCTAATAGATGAGGATCCTGAATGGTGACCCCCCCTCTATTTATTCAGAATTCCCTAATGAGGTACATGAAGATGTTTTTTTTAAACCAGACAACCACTTTTACTTGGAATCTGTATGTAACTAAACGATAGACCGGTTGCCCACTTAATACAGATGTAGCAGTGCTGAGTTTATTATTTGGTGTAAGTCGTTGTGAACACAGGTTTCCTTATCTGTGGTTTAACATAGGCCTGCAGGTGATCTACTGCATTATCTTGGGCTATGTTCACATCTGAGTTGGAGGCTCAGTGCGGAGTCGCTGTCTTAGATCCTGACAAAATGAATGACAATGGGGTACATTGGAAAGCTAAAAGAAAAAATATATAGCACGGCGCCACATGGTGCAGATTACCCAAGGAGGAATAGGTGAAGGGATGATAACAGTAATGTGCTCACCTTACGGGGTTGTGCGAATGCAGGCACATCTCTGGATTAGGCATGAAACACAATCCACGTTTGGAAAGCTTAAGCCAAGGTCCAAACCAGCAACAGGAACTGCTGCCACGATGCGTAGAAAGGAATGGATGAGGAAAAAAGAAATAGGACCCCAAATTGGCGCTGCAAAACGACACTATAATCTGGCGTAATAATAATGACAATGGTTTGATAATATAAGGGCTACGCGTTTCTACACTGGACAAGCGTCCTCATCAGGCCATGTAGTTACAGTGCAAAGGACATCTTAATTACAATGGGCTATAGCGTCCGAGGAAAAAAACACCAGACAGGTCAGAGATCACCTATGACGGTCACATGGGTCATCACAGAGCAAGACAAAGAGAGGTCAAGTCATATACAAGAAAAATGCATCAATTAAAAACACATATAATTTTCAGGAATGTTATGTCATATATTGAGAGGTCAATATATTGGCAAGTCCTTTATGACCTCTCAATATATGACATAAACTTCCTGAAAATTATATGTGTTTTTAATTGATGCATTTTTCTTGTATATGACTGACCTCTCTTTGTCTTGTTCTGTGATGACTCCATGTGACATCATAGGTGTAGCATCCATGGCTGCGGACCGTCGGAACTACCCAACCCCCCGGCAGCCGCAGCCATGGATCTGTGAGTGCTGGCCCGCATCTCCTCCCCAGGAGATGCCAGCGATCACTTCCGCTCTGGTCCCTTGTGTCCCGTAGGGCCTTAAAAGGCCAGCGCGCACACATCGGAATTATCACTAATTAACCCATTATCACCCTGGACTATAAGAAGGGCCCTGCCCCTTTGCTCATTGCCTGAGCATTGTTGTGTTTTCGTATGCTAGTCTTGCAAATGGTCCCTTAGTGTTATCCTGTTCCCGTTGTTTCCGTTCTCTGCTACCTGTACTATTTATTCCTGTGCCTTAAACCTGTTGGAGTCGTGTTGTGCCACCGCTTCCGCCTGCTGTGTTACAACACGTCTGGTGTCTGCTGTCAAGGGTCCCATTCTTAAACCTTTGTCATTATTATTACGCCAGATTATTGTCTTGTTTCGCAGCGCCAATTTGGGGTCCTATTTTTTCTCTTCATCCATTCCTTCCTAATGGGGTACATTTGGCGCTGGTGGAATTCGACAGGCGAAAGCGTTATCTCTGGCATTGTAACCAATCTGATTATGCATTGTGGCTTCTGTTATAATGTGTGAACAGAGTCTTACTCAGAGTTATTGTGATTTACAGTTCAATGGAAAATTCTATTCTACTACATCTGTAAACTAAATGCCCAACTTTTAATAAAATGTGAATATTTCAATACAGTATTCTCATATCACTATAGGTTTAGTGCCATCCTAAATACTTCACAAATTGTATCACACCTTTACTTTGACAACCCTCTAAAGTTATAACCATGCTACTGTGAGAAGAGTCAATGTATCTACCGTATATACGATCACCGGATAGTAAGACGAGCTCGGTAAACGTAAGAGTTAAATGACAATTTGAGTTCTGTAAAATTAGACCAGAAATCGAATAGATCTGCACCATACATTTAATTCAAGTGACGTTGATTAAAGAAATGATTTCCGCAGATGTTCTAGAACGCTTTTCAAAACATACATTAATTAGGACTCAATCTGACCGATATAAGCGAAATCTAGCGAGATGAAGTTACTGGTTGTTAAGTTTAAAAAACGTAAATAGACAAAGCAAAAAAATAAAATAAAAAAATAGTTTGAACCCCAAATGCCCATCCCCCATCTAGTTAACCTGTCAAATAATAAAGAAGCAGCCAAGACTAGGACAGCTAGCTGCCGGCTCGCTAACAGAAAAGCTGATTAAAAATGTTCAAGCGGCAGCAGCTTGCAGACCTTTCCAGCGAGAATAAATAGAGTGTATGCAAATGTGTTTGTCACTCTGACAGCGTGTCTCAATTAAGGCATCTTACTGCTGTTGCCGGATTCAGGATCTGCAATCGTACAGCCAGGAGAAACTGCATTAGTGATACACGGGGCTTGACCTTAATCCGCATGCATGCATTTAAAAAAAATCTGCCTCCTCTACATAAACTAGCATAATGCCAGGAGATATGTAAAACAAGTGAGAAATGGAGAGAGGGACATCTCGTCTTCTCTGTATTAGAGGTAGAGCTTTGTATCTTTTAATTGTGTCCCCGGCTCGCATGCATAGTAATGCTATATGACTTTAAAGGCAACCCTGGCTAATGATGACATTAAAGTATGGTGCCTTGTAGAGCAGGAGAAATGTGCCGTCCTAGACGCAGGACAGATAATATTATGTGTGGGTGTGCTTAAACATCATATAGAATACACATGCGTTTAGATGCGAGTGCCTTAGCCACATCTGAGATGATGATATTATACAGAAATGCTGCAGGAATCGTCTGGGAACGCCAAAGCTGGGGTAAAAGAAATGAGAGATGATAAAACTGGGCATAAAATAATATTGCTGAATATAGACATCCAATTTTTTGAGTTATAAATATCCCATCGTTATATATATATGGGATAAGGTCCCCTTACTGTAAATGATAAGTATATTGGAGGTCACCAAAAAGTTCCATGACCATATAAAAGTACGAGGTGGCTAAGAATAGTCTTATAATCAACAGTAGGGGGTGGTGTTATTACTTATAAAATACACCACAGCTGCTGCAGAAACTCCTTTTTGAAGCGTAAGGGGGAGATTTTGGTCCACCATCGATGGCTCCTTTTCATAAAGATGATCGGCAGCAGCTCTTTTAGTAAGTTCTTCAGCAGCTGAGACACAGAACTGTATAAAACAAACTGCAGCTGCTGAAGAACCAGAGCTCTACATGTCAGTCAGTGGTTGGCCAATTTATAACAAAGGTACTCGGTGACAGTGACTGTTAGGATTCACTGGTAAAATTATGGGACAATTTTGATGCAATTTTGTTAAAAAAAAAAACAACAAAAGAAACAAAATAAAAGAAATAAAAAACATCTATATAGGAAAAATAACTTTTCCATAAAATTTTTACATTTTTTAAATAAAGTACCGGCATTGATAAAGTTGTCTAAATAACAATGCTATACAGTGCTGGCAAGACCTTGCACTAAAAAAAATATATACTATACCGTGCCTAAGTAGCAGTGCCACACAATGTCTAAGTAAATGCCACCATACAGTGCTCAAATAATCCCAACATACAGTGACCAAATTACCGTTCCATACATCGGGTAATCTGTACATTGTCTAAATAATACTGCTATACAACAAATATTAACACACAGCCTCGGATGCCAGGTCATCATTGGAGCCCCCTTTAGCACAGGTCGTACACCCCTAAAGCCGGCCCTGAACCTAATGGAGGGATCATACAGCATCCCAAAATGCGTCATCTGTAATTCATAAAATGTAAAACAGTATATACTTACCTTATGCTGCTCCGATACATCCTGAATCTACCACAGATATCGCCATCGATATGGAGATACTCAGATCCTAATTTTACAAGCCTTTTTTTTCCTGTTTTGTTCTTTATTTATAACTTTAAGCTGATGTCATCAATAGTTCATGAATATTTAACAGTCTGTCCCAAATTATTTTGGACTTGGAAATCTTGATATGTAATCTTATCCCTTAAAGGAAAATTCCAGGGAAAACACTGTTATACCAAGTACAGCGGTCTAAGGGGGTCGAAGAATGACAGACCAAAGAGAGAATCCCTGCGTCACGCGCCGTCCTCTCAGGTCCAGGACTAGGCATAGTTTAGTTATTTAAGAAACCTTAAAACCTTTAACTTATACTGGTGCAAGACAAAACAAATAACTGTTTTTCATAGTTTTTATCTCATTCAAGTCACATAAGTAAAACAAAAACAATAAAATTGATTCCATAACTTGCTTGCTGT
Organism: Rhinoderma darwinii; assembly: GCF_050947455.1. NCBI lineage: Eukaryota > Metazoa > Chordata > Amphibia > Anura > Rhinodermatidae > Rhinoderma > Rhinoderma darwinii. The sequence goes on along the minus strand of NC_134694.1, from coordinate 25,162,417 downwards.
CCATTTATTTATTCTAACAATTCCACTAGGTGGTGTCTTGACTTCATGGATGTACAGATGTTCGCTCACGTCAGAATTTACTGTGCACCTCTTATATTACATCAGAGTTTATGCAGCAATGAAACACTGACAGTAAAACTCCATCACGTCCCTCTTTCTATATATCAATATTAGATTGTTCATTTTTTAGGCCAATGTTCCTTGGCACTTTGATGGGCATGTTGGGTAACATAGAGTGACTAACTTTTGCAGGACACATCATCACTGCCCAACTGTCTAATAGAAGTGAAGATAAACCATGTACGACATTTACGTAAACTTTTAAGAAGGCAAAGAAAAAAATTGCATGTCTACAAAGGTGTTACATTGTGTTGTGTATTTTCAGTTGTGTGTCCCTCTCATGTCTTGACAATCAGAGGACAAAGCTCTGTTCCTGCACCCAATAGGTCCATGATTTCCTTACAGCATTACTTTGGGGTTTGTACTCTCCTCCTATACAAAGAATAAAAAAATACTTTCAAGTGCTACCTAGCCCCTTGTCTGTCTGTCTATCAATTATCCAGCGGCATAACTCCAGGGGAGGGGCGTCAGGTGGGGCATGTGCCCCGGGCACAACTAAGTTGCCGACGCTCTGGCTGCGGATTCCGCTCCTAGAGGTAACCCCTGATGTCACTGTCCATATATGGACAGTGACGTCAGGGGCTCCTCCAGGAGTGGAATCACCGGCCAGAGCATTGTCGATGCTCTGGCTGGGAATTCCGCTACTAGAAGTAGCCCCTGACGTCACTGTCCATATATCGACAAAGATGTAAGGGGCTCCTCCAGGAGAGGAATCCCCTGCCAGATCGTTGGCAACGCTCTGGCTGGGGAATCCACTCCTAGAGGAAGCCCCTGAAGTCGCTGTCCATATATGGACAGTGACGTCAAGGGCTCCTCCAGGAGAGGAATACCCGGCCAGAGAGTCAGCAAGTTCTGGCTGGGGATTCCACGGCACGAACTACAGGGAGGGGTGTTGCGCTATATACTGGGGGGAGTGTGTGGCACTATCTACTGGGGGGCGCGTGTGGCACTATCTACTGGGGGGCGCGTGTGGCACTATCTACTGGGGGGCACGTGTGGCACTATCTACAAGGGGGGAGTGTGGCACTATCTACAAGGGGGGAGTGTGGCACTATCTACAAGGGGGGAGTGTGGCACTATCTACAAGGGGGGACTGTGTGGCAATATCTACAAGGGGGGACTGTGTGGCAATATCTACAGGGGGGGTGTGTGGTACTATCTACAAGGGGAATGTGTGGCAATATCTACAGGGGGCTGTGTGGCACTATCAACAAGGGGGGGTGTGGCACTATCTACAAGAGGAGGCTGTTCGTTAGGTCACCATATAGTCTCACATCTGTTTTAGTCAGGCACACTGACCTCTTTATTTTCTTTTAATTTATTGTGAGGTTAACTACTTTCTATAACTATATTGCTTGTAAAATGTACAGTTGGTTTTATGCTACATAAAAAAAAAAAGTTAAAAAAAAACTACACATCATTGACTGGTAGAGAAAGAAAACATGGTTAGGGGCAAAGAATTGTCGGTAAAGATGTTCGGGGGGGAGGGGACTGAATCTTTGCGCCCGGGTGCAAGAGCACCTAGCTACACCTCTGTGTCATCTATCTATCTAATATCTATCTATCTAAAACAAAAAATCATCCACAGGTATATGTAGGCTTAGTCCCAATTTTGGGGGTACTAGCAGCGTAGGGACCCCACCTTATAGACGTCGCCTTGTCGTGGCATGTGGGCTCACACAATTTGATCAAAATGTGCACTAAGAACCTCACTATTGTAAGTAGATTCAGCAGCAATGCATATTTATTTATTTATAGTATTTAGGTGGCATTAGTGTTCGCAGAGTGCGGTTGCCATTTTTGTATATTGTATTGCCATGCAGTCTTAGGCTACCTTGTACCTGTATGCATGCTTTGTTTCATTTTGCTGGAATGTGCTGATCAAACTTTTTGGATTTTTAAGTATTGCATATATGTGGAGTTGGTGACTGCCTCCATTTTGATCTTGCACTCCTCCCATTCTGCCCTGAGTGATTTTAATTAGTTTAAAGAGGCTCTGTCACCACATTATAAGAGCCCTATCTCCTACATAATGTGATCGGTGCTGTATCAATGAAAGCAGTAGCGTGATCTCGCAAGATCACGATGTGCAGTGATTAAGTCCCACACAAACTTTAAGTGTCGGGATTGTGAATAGACATCGCGTCCTGGCTGGAGGTGATGTCTATTCACGGTCAAGACACTTCAGTAAAGTTAATGTGGGTGTATGTGACAGCACAGCATGATCTCGCTATGCTGAGTATGAATGGAGAGAAGTGTATGACGCTGATTGGTCAGCGTCATACACTCCTCTTAACAACGCCCACTTGGTCAACAGTTAAAAAACGCCCAGTCAGGCATTAAGAAAGTAATTAGCATAAATCTAAAATTGATCATAACTTCCTCAAAAATGACTGTTTCTCAAAATAAAAAACAGTGTTGTTATATACATTACAGCGCCGATCAAATTATTTAGGAGATAGGGCACTTATAATGTGGTGACAGAGCCTCTTTAATGCTGGTCCCACTTGAATGGGCTTAGTCCCAGTTCTGGGGGTACGAGCAGCGTAGGTACCCACCTTATAGAGGTCACCTTGTCGTGGCAGGTGGGCTCATACAATTTGATCAAAATGTGCACCAAGATCCTCACTATTGTAAGTAGATTCAGGAGCAATGCATGTTTACTTATTTATAGTGTTTAGGTGGCATTAGGGTTCGCATAGTGCTGTCGCCATTTTTGTATATTGTATCTATCTATCTATCTATCTATCTATCTATCTATCTATCTATCTATCTATCTATCTATCTATCTATCTATCTATCTATCTCATATCTATCTATCTAATATCTATCTATCTATCTATCTAATATCTATCTATCTATCTATCTATCTAATATCTATCTATCTATCTATCTATCTATCTAATATCTATCTATCTATCAAATATCTATCTATCTAATATCTATCTAATATCTATATATCTATCTATCGAATATCTATCTATCGAATATCTATCTATCGAATATCTATCTATCGAATATCTATCTATCGAATATCTATCGAATATCTATCAATCTCATATCTATCAATCTCATATCTATCAATCTCATATCTATCAATCTCATATCTATCTATCTATCTCATATCTATCTATCTATCTATCTATCTCATATCTATCTATCTCATATCTATCAATCTCATATCTATCAATCTCATATCTATCAATCTTATATCTATCAATCTCATATCTATCAATCTCATATCTATCAATCTCATATCTATCTATCTATCTATCTATCTATCTATCTAATATCTATCTATCTATCTATCTATCTATCTATCTATCTATCTATCTATCTATCTATCTATCTATCTAATATCTATCTATCTAATATCTATCTATCTATCTAATATCTATCTATCTATCTATCGAATATCTATCTATCGAATATCTATCTATCTAATATCTATCTATCTATCGAATATCTATCGAATATCTATCGAATATCTATCTATCGAATATCTATCTATCGAATATCTATCTATCGAATATCTATCTATCGAATATCTATCTATCGAATATCTATCTATCGAATATCTATCTATCTAATATCTATCTATCTATCGAATATCTATCGAATATCTATCTAATATCTATCTATCTAATATCTATCTATCTAATATCTATCTATCTATTTAATATCTATCTATCGATCTATCGAATATCTATCTATCGAATATCTATCTATCGAATATCTATCGATCGAATATCTATCTATCTATCTATCTATCTATCTAATATCTATTTAATATCTATCGATCTATCGAATATCTATCTAATATCTATCTATCTAATATCTATCTATCTAATATCTATCTCATATCTATCCATCTCATATCTCTCTATCTAATATCTATCTATCTAATATCTATCTAATATCTATCTAATATCTATCTATCTAATATCTATCTATCTAATATCTATCTATCTAATATCTATCTAATATCTATCTATCTATGTTACATATGTGTATAATACGAAATGCATCCTCATTAGGAAAAGCTTTTTTCCCTACTTACAATGATTAACTTCCTTCTGTAATGATGAATCCACCCATGTAGGTTCTATCACAGTTTTACTACTATTTTCATTATAAAAAAGCACAAAAATGCTGTAGTTGCAGATTTTCTAAAGATCAAGGGAAAACTCAGCAGCAGACCAGTGACAAGTATCCCTAATAGCATCCTATAATAATGGTCCAATAGCAGCTGCATGCTCAGCTCATAGGTAGTTGCTTCATGACAGGGATTCTTAAACTTTTTTCTACGGGGACTGAACAAACCAGAACAGGGTGCTTGGACCTGACCAGTGGCCAAAGTCCATACCAATATAAAAAATGTTATCAATAATTTATCTTTTATTTGTCTCCTAAACCAATTATAACATTGAAAAAAGCTCAAAAAAGTCAATGATGTTACTAAATCGGAGACTACTGCAGCCATAAGAGGCCTGTTCATCAGGTGAGATCCACATAGGATCACACAAGTCAAAATGACCTCCCTATGTGTACCTCAGCAACAACTAAGGGGCGCCTAGCCAGTGAAGCCCACCTTATAGTTTAAGAATCACTGCTGTAAAGCATAATAACGGTTAGGCTTTCCAAGAACTGTTACATCCTCAGAACCTGAGGAGCCTACACTCTACGCCATATATTGCTTCCAAAGTCGGGTCTGTAAGTATAACCAGTGAATTATTGGTAAGGTCATGGGCAGAACTATAGCTGTAGCAGCTATGTACCTTTCTGTAGGCGATAACAAGTTGGTGGCATCTGCGGTCTAGTAGTACTGTGTGGGTTCTTGGAGATATTATCCATAACTTTAGCTATTGCTTCATATGCTGCGGTTTTATTTCATTTCATTAGGTGATAGGGGCCCTGTAGGATTTTACTATGGGGCCCTATGTATTCTAGTTACGTTCCGGGGTAAGGTTATATATAATTGTGTAGACACACTTCAGTAACAACTACCTATAGTAATAGTAAGATGGAAGGACCACACCTACAACCAAAGCACAGTATATTGAACTTGTGGTTACAATGCATTTGGCATCTGCCCAACCATGAATTTAAGGAAGTGATCCCCAACTACCGGACCGCGGACCAATATGGGGGCCGTGGGTCATTTGGTACCGGGCCGTGATATTTGGTATCCGCCCCGGTAGCTGTAGGGAATTACGGGCGAAAAGCTGCAGCGGTGCTCGCATGGGATGAAACGTCATTCCAGGAGGCCGGCCCGGAGGAAGAACACAGTCTTTTGGATCAGTATAAGTTTGTTCTTGTTTATTTATTTTTTCTGAGTTGCGTTTTTGCGGAAGAATTGCTGTGATTCTGCCGCATTAAAAGCAGCATCTGCTATTTGCTGCGGGTTTTTACCTCCTATTGAATTCAATGGGGAAAACCCGCAACAAATAAGCAGCGTTTACGCAAACACAGTTGACATGCTGTGGAATAAAACTCTGCAATGCATGTCAATTTGTGAGCGGTTCTTCCGCTCACTATTTACGCAGCGTATGGATGAGATTTATTTTATCTCATCCACTTTGCTGCTACTGTATAATGCTGCGGATTCTCCGCAACTAATTCCGTTGTGGAAAATTCTGCGTTATTTACGTCTGAACTGACCCTAACCCAACCCCCCTCCCCCTGCATAAATTTTCTTGCATGAAACTAGTTCTTGGTGCAAAAAAAGATTGGGGATTGCTGCTCCAAGGGATATAATAAGGAGAAGCAACAAGTTATATCGGATAAGATATTGATTTTGTCAGCTCTTGCCGGTTTACAATAATTTTCCCTCTGTCAATGAACATAACCCAACACCTGAGGTTACATTATTGGGATCATCAATAAGAATTACACTTATTTATACTTGTACTATAGAGATAATAGACATTTATAACTTGGTAAGTTATGTACGTACCAGCGAAATGTTAACGCTTCACTGCGACCTACCTGACCAAAATGAACTGTGATGGGTCGTCTTTCCTCCCTGGTTTTCAGATCCCTCTTTTCAGCGGATGGTGAAGGGGACATACTTGGAAGTGGTTCTTCCACAGCTACACTACATCCATTTTCAGTCAGGTCCTGATAAATACAGAGGTAGGAAAAGATTAATATTGATTCCATTACAGAACTATAACTTGCAGGCACGCTAGGGTCAATCTATTCATCAATGTGGTTAATAAACTCCAACACAGTACAGGCCAACAACAAAGTTTTTATGGATTTCCAGCGTTGAAGGCTATGGACACCTTTGGAAAAAAATATTTTCATTTATGTTAGTGGTTACCTGGAGCTCAAAAACTTGCACTAAGTTTCAGACTGTAAGTTTCATTCCTGCCCCCCTCACATGCAGTTTGTAACCTCTCATGTGGGCATGTCCCTCCCAGTAATACCCGCTGGATGTGAGTTCTATGAAAGATGATGCCTTAACGAGCTCTTATATACGAACACCGTTTCCCCCTTCTAAACCCTGTGCTGACACAGACACTGATACTGCCTGTGTGTGAGGTCTCTCCCCCCAACCACTGCAGTGTGTGCTCTCCTCCCTATACTTACTATGATACAGTACAGTTCCTGTGTGACTTGAACACTCTGCTGTGGGTCCGTGTGTTCTCCCCTCCCTTGCAGACTGCCATGGGTGTTCTCCGTCCTAAAAATATTCTAATTCAGCTTGCTCTGCTGTGTACAACCTACTCCCCTTTCCGCTATTATCTCTAAGAAGGGTGGGGGAAGAGTAGAAAGAGCTGACGGTCAGGAGCAGAGTGCTGTCGGATCTACGTCAGAAGCAGCAGGACATCCAGCTATGTACAGAGAAGAAGCAATAATAACTTATACAGAAAGCGCTACTGACATATTAGGAAAAGCCTTATTTAATAATAAAAAAATAACTTTATTCAACTACATATGTCAGTAGCGCTTTGTGTATATCCTTACGTTTTTCTTGCTTCTTTGACTTATTGCGGTACCATCTGTATGTAGGTGATTTGGATTGAGAGATGCAGCTGTATGATACAATCTACACACCAACATCAGTGTTGTGCCTGAACTGCACAACTGTTATAGGTGAGCAAAACTGCTTCTCCTCGCATTATATTCCTTTACCTACCCGGATGATCCTGCACTATGTGGCGCCGTGCAATCTTTCTCTTTCTTTAGCTATGTACAGAAGCTGCACAGAATCTACAGCAGCAAAACCGTCGGACATTTTTAATGAAGACTATTTAGAAAGTTGCTTAAATTTGCATTTAGGAAGCAAATGAACAATGATAAAAAATAAAATCAGTTTCAAAAGTGTCCATAACCTTTAAAAAGAATGGATAATTAAAATCCGTTTCTATGTACAAATTTTCATTTCATCTGTCCATTAACCATAGTATGTGCAATCACTGGACAACTGTATTAATGAAGACTAGGAATAAAGGGATTGTCTCATCCTGACTACCCCTTTACATATACCCCAGTAGGGCATATGGACTTCGTAGAAGGAGGTCCCCTCTATGAGCCAAAAATGAGAGCTACTGACAGACTGACGGACCCGGCACTCCCATGTATTTATGTGTATGGCCATTCATTTGTATGGACAATACAGGGGAAATGTATTGCGGGCCGCAACTTCTCTCTGCAATATCCCTGGGGTGTTATCTTTTTATTTGTTTATATCTCAGAATAAATGCCAGAGGCTTTGCGTGGAATTTATTCTGAGATATAAACAAATAAAAAGATTATTTTTGAACACAATCAAGGTGTGCAGATTACAATTCTTGACCTACATTTGGGTTGGGACCCTATCTCGAGCACCCGAAGATACCGGTGCTGTCTGAACACAACCATGGGGGTTTCTGAGGTCATAGTCGAAGTAATCAGCTTTAAACGGGCTTCCCAACTTGGTACACAAACTTATTTGAACGAATCACGATGATAACCTGAACACACCGTGTCCCACTGCTGGAACCCCAGTGATCGTCTGTAATCTTTGGGGAGCAAGTGTTCAACTTTCCACTACTGCAGGGGGAATTAAAGTGTAAATAATTTTTCATAAAACTTTTGACATGTGATAGTAACCCTCACCGATCACTAAAACGAAGAGGCAGAATCGCTCAGTTGAGCGCTGTGCCGCTTTGTTTCTGTTTGGCTTTCCTCGGAAAGCCAAGCGAGCAGTGCAAGTGGCTAAATAGAAAGTCTATGAGTCCGTACACCAGTCGCTAAATCAAAGAGGAAGAAGCGCACAGTTGAGCGCTGTGCCACTTTGTTTCTGATCGGCTTTCTTCGGAAAGCCAAGCGAGTGGTGTATGGGCTCAATAGAAGAGTCCGTACACAACTCACTTGGCTCACCTGAGCGCTACTGCTGTTTCGTTTCGTTTTAGCGATCAGTGAAAGTCTCAGCGCTCGGACTCCCACTAAAGAAAACTTCTGACATGTCAATATGACATGTGAAAAGTTTTATAAAAGTTTAGTTACACTTTAAGCATTACAAAGTTCTCAATGAAAGCAATGGGCTGTCTGTGAAATGCACGTGACTGGTTCTCCAGAGAAAGAGATGTTCTTTGTAGCTGTTCTTCATGCTAACTGATAAGTGTCATTGTCCATTTACTTCTAAGGTATCTGAAAAGAAGTTCTCTAAACTGGACAACCCCTTTCCATAAACTACAACTGGTTGCGGTTTTTGTTGCCTTTTTAACTAGTAATGCAGTAGAAAGTGTAAACTTACACCATGTGCAGCATATGTACAGTATAGTGCAAGAAAACGTAAAAATGGAGTAAGACAAAAGAGCACTTTATTTTTGCCATCATGCTGTGGGTTAGGGACTAATCAAGATTTTCATCGTTCACTTCAAAAAAAGAGTAATTTATACATTATTTCAGTCTCTCTCTCGCTATATGTGTATATATATATATATATATAGACACACACACTAGTCCATCTCAATTAATTAGAATATCATTAAAAAGTTAATTTATTTCAGTAATTCAATTCAAAAAGTGAAACTACTATATTCTATAGATTTATTACACACAGAGGAATCTATTTCCAGCATTTTTTTTCTTTTAATGTTGATTATGTGAACAGTTAATGAAAACCTAAAATTCAGTCTCTCAGAAAATTAGAATATTATATAAGCCCAATTTCAAAAATGATTTTTAATATCGAAATGTTGGTCTACTGAAAAGTATGTACAGTATCTGCCCTCAATACTTGGTCGGGGCTCAGACTCTGCATGAATTACTGCATCAATGCGGCGTGGCATGGAGGCGATCAGCCTGTGGCACTTCTGAGGTGTTATCAATGTGGTGTGGCATGGAGGCGATCAGCCTGTGGCACTGCTGAGGGGTTATCAATGCGGCGTGGCATGGAGGCGATCAGCCTGTGGCACTGCTGAGGTGTTATCAATGTGACGTGGCATGGAGGCGATCAGCCTGTGGCACTGCTGAGGGGTTATCAATGCGGCGTGGCATGGAGGCGATCAGCCTGTGGCACTGCTGAGGTGTTATCAATGTGACGTGGCATGGAGGCGATCAGCCTGTGGCACTGCTGAGGTGTTATGGAAGCCCAGGTTGTTTTGATATTGGCCTTCAGCTTGTCTGCATTGTTGGGTCTGGTGTCTCTTCTTCCTCTTGACAATACCCTATAGATTCTCTATGGAGTTTAGGTCAGGCGGGTTTGCGGGCCAATCAAGCGCAGTGATACTGGGGTTATTACACCAGGTATTGGTACTTTTGGCAATGTGGGCAGGTGCCAAGTTCTGCTGGAAAATGAAATCAGCATCTCCATAAAGCTGTCAGCAGAGGGAAGCATGAAGTGCTGTAAAACTTCATGCTAGATGCTGCACTGACTCTGGACTTGATATAACACAGTGGACCAACACCAGCCGATGACACGGCCCCCAAACCATCACTGACTGTGGAAACTTCACATTGGACCGCAAGCAACTTGGATTGATGCCTCTCCACTCTCCCTCCAGACTCTGGGACCGAGATTTCCAAATGAAATCCAAAATTTACTTTCATCTGAAAACAGGACTATGGACCACTGAGCAACAGTCTTGGTCCACTGTGTTATAGCAAGTCCAGAGTCAGCGCAACGTCTACCAGGACATTTTCGAGCACTTCATGCTTCCCTCTGCTGACAAGCTTTATGGAGATGCTGATTTCATTTTCCAGCAGGACTTGGCACCTGCCCTCACTGCCAAAAGTTCCAATACCTGGTTTAATAGCCCCAGTATCACTGCGCTTGATTGGCCAGCAAACTCGCCTGACCTAAACCTCATAGAGAATCTATAGGGTATTGTCAAGAGGAAGATGAGACCCCAGACCCAACAATGCAGACGAGCTGAAGGCCACTATCGAAGCAACCTGGGCTTCCATAACACCTCAGCAGTGCCACAGGCTGATCGCCTCCATGCCACGCCGCATTGATAACACCTCAGCAGTGCCACAGGCTGATCGCCTCCATGCCACGCCGCATTGATAACACCTCAGCAGTGCCACAGGCTGATCGCCTCCATGCCACGCCGCATTGATAACCCCTCAGCAGTGCCACAGGCACTATTAATTGGGCTTATTTAATCTATTTTTCGGAGACGCAAAATTTTGGGTTTTCATTAACTGTTCGCCATAATCATCAACATTAAAAGAAACAAATGCTGGAAATAGATCACTCTGTGTGTAATGAATCCATATAATATATGAGTTCCACTTTTTTAATTGAATTACTGAAATAAATTAACTTTTCGATGATATTCTAATTCATAGAGAAGAACTAGTATATATATATACACATACACACAAACACACACACACATATATATATATTTATACACACACGCACACATATATATATATTTATATACACACACACACACATATATATTTATACACACACGCACACATATATATATATTTATATATACACACACACACATATATATATTTATACACACACACACACACACACACACACACACATATATATATTTATACACACACACACACATATATATATTTATACAGACACACGCACACATATATATATATTTATATATACACACACACACATATATATATTTATACACACACACACACACACACACATATATATATTTATACACACACACACACATATATATATTTATACAGACACACACACACATATATATATATATATATATATATATATATATTTATTGCACCCATCTTCTAATGTCAAGATTCACGATATGTGCCTGTCACAAAAAAGACTGTGCCGATACCGACAAATGGCCCCATCTCCAGACAGATGTCACATTAGCTGCCTCTACATTGACACGTTCCAGTTTGACATTAACATGTACAGGTATGGGCGGTCCTAAATTGACAGATATATTAGATTGACATTTTAAGCATAAAGATCTACACCTGACAATCTCAGAATTGAAAGACAGTTTGACAGCCTCTGATGCGGAAGACATCTACGCATCATTGATAAATCTATTACTGAGCAAGTCATGACAGTTCAATGTCATGGCCCTGGAATACAGAGTGGTAGAGTCAGTACATCAGGGTGATCAGATTGTTATCGCTATCAATTAGAACTAAAACAGAAATGACTACGTCAAACATCTGTTCTAACTGTAATACATCATATAGAGCATTATATCTTTGTAGACAATATCTATAAATGCATTGGCCGGATCATATAAATATACAGTTCGTCTAAGGTGAAAATTTTTATTTTGTGACAGATATGTGAAATATGTGTGTAGACAAACCTAAGCGTACCGGTCAGAAAAGTGCACCCCTAAATTGGAGCCTCATCCTAAAGGTATATCCCTAGCAATCACACCCTAAGTTAACTGCAGACATTGAGGAAAAATAGCACAAATCCACAGAAAATCTGCCACAAAATCATGACAAAGAACACTGACATAAACCCCTCCTGTACCCTAGATCACCAGGGAAGAAGGCAATAACAGCTCCACGACTGCTGACCACCAGGGAAGAAGACTTTAACCCTTCCACTCCTATAGATTACCAGCTACGCAGGCATTCACCCCATCGCTACTCTTGACCACTAGGCAAGCAAGCATTATCCCCATACATTCCAAAAGGTAAATACCACAAAATAACACATTTTATACCCTCCACTCCACCCGGAATTGCCTCTTTTTATGCAAATTTGCATCCTGGCGATCGTGCGTGCACAGAATTTGTGCCCACGCGATCATCGTAGGTGCCAGGCTGTGATGGATAGTTGTTTAACTCATTAGATGCTGCTACACAATTATGACACTGCACACTGATAAAGGCATGGATGAACAGGATTATTATCTGGACTAATGTGACCTTATTGTATCATAATTGGTTCAGACCAGACCCAGCATTCTATCACATACACTTGCAAAAGTTGACATACATTTCTATCAACTCAAAACCCTGGACAACTTTTTTGAAAACACATCCTGTATGTAGCTAGAACTAGTTAACAAAAAATGTACCTTCTGTTTCAAGCGGTTTTTCACCTCTTTAATTCCCATTTTTGCATGGTCCTTAGCCTAAGGGAGACAAATGCGATTAGACTTAGACTATAATAGAATATGGACTGTAGCAATCTACTGTTTCATAGACAAAGGGGTTCTCTGGGGCTTTACCATTAATGGCCTATCCTTATAAAACGCAATCAATGGTTTATTGGCAGAAGTCTGATCAGCAGAATTAAAGCCCCTTCATTGTTTACACAGACACAGTGCCCTACATGTGAGTGTGGCTGTGCCTGGTACTACAGTAAATAGGACTGAGCTGCAGTACCAGGCACAGTCACCTGAACAGGCGAGGCGCTGTGGCTGTGCTAACAATGAAGGGGCTGTCATCCTTGCTGGTGCGCCACAATCCCTTCATTCTGTTGATGGACAGGCGTCCGGATGTCGGACCTCCACCAATCAATGATTTATGGTCTATTCTAAGGTCATCAATATTTACTTCTGGGAAAACCCCTTTAAATTAGTAAGTGGTGTGTCAGGGTAGCCAGATTGTGTGCTCTATAATTAATGTTAATAAAGTGGCTGATAAAAGAGACTATTGCACGTCCGTATTAAATTACCATCAGTAATGGTGTAAAGTATTGCCCAGGGAAGTGTAGGATCGTGCATAAACATCCCTAAAATATTCCACAACTAAAGTTGGGTTCACACCTGTGCTTGCCATTCTGTTGTTCCGCTCCTTAAGAGCAGCAGAACCAGGGAAAAACCGGAAGCACCAGTTCCGTCGCACCACGGACACAACTGGCGGCAAATGGAACACATTGAGTTTAATGGGTTCCGTCCGGTGTTTTTACCGGAAACAATAGCGCAGCATGCTGTGCTGTTGTTTTTGTTAATTTCGGTCAGATCTGCGAGGGAGGCCCCTAACGGAGCCTAAAATGCAGATGTGAACCGGACCTTATAATTCTATTGTTCTGCTAGTCTGCCATCAATAAACAATATTTAGTCTTCAATCTATCTGCAGCCAGAAAAAAACAGGACTAATGTGACGCTTATGTTTGAGAAGGCATGTAAGGTCGTATAAGTGTGGTACTTACAAACTTGTAGACAGTCTTCATGGCTGGGTTAGCTCTGGTCTTCATGGTGTTAAGAAAGGCCCCACTTCCCTTCTGCAATAAACAATGCTTCATCAGACACTGGTCTTGGCGTCTATAAAAACGTCCTTTATATTTAGCAACATATATAAAATAAAAAACAAAAAAGATTCAGAACTATATAATGTTGATGGTTGGTATGATTGAAATAAAAGTACAGTAACATGTATAAATAATTGACCAGCAAGGTTACACAGCTCAGAATAACATTTTACATACATTCTTCCGCTATAACTTTGTTTTTAAACAGATTTTTTTATTTTCCAGCCTTTGATCATGTAAAAGTCCGGATTATTCTTTTTTATGACTTATGCTATGTTCACACAGGGCGCATATGCTGCGTAAAAGTACACAGCGTAGCTGCCCTGGCGGCCAGAGGGGATTCCGGCTGAAAAACTGCACCACATTGTGGTGCACTTTTTCGGCTGGAATGGTCGCTGCGAAAACTGCACGTAAAAAACCCCAAAAACACATACTTACCCTCTGACCTTCTACAGACTGGCCTCCTCGAATGACGTTTTATCCCATGTGACCTATGCAGCCTGTGATTGGTCACATAGGATGAAACGTCATCCCAGGAGGCCAGCGGCCAGCCTGGACGAAGAAGCACAAAATTCTGGGTAAGTATATTTTTGTTTTTTTTGCGGCAGAATCGCAGCTTTTCCGCCACAAAAAAAGCAACATCTGCTATTTATTGCGCCATTTACCTCCCCATTAAATTCAATGGGAAAAACCTACAACGCAATAGCAGCGATTAAGCAAATATAATTGACATGCTGCGGATTAAAAACACGCACCGCAGGCCAATTTCTGACCGTTTTTTTCTGCTCATCATTTACACAGCAATCTCATCCACTTTGCTGCTACTGTATTACGTTGCGGATTTTCCACTGCGAAATACGTTGCGGAAAAACTGCAGTATTTACGCAACGTGTAAACTCGGCCTAACAGGATGTTGGTACATAATAACATCATGTTGTGTTTCATGGACCTGCCGCAGGTGCCTCCAATGGCATTGCCAGCGACTAATGTAACTATTTAACTCCCGTCTTATGCCCCTTCACACGGACGCAAATGCTGCGGACTTCAGTGCGGAAAACCTGCAGCGGATTACAGTACTATCCGTGTGAATGAGATTTAAACAAGTTTTACTATTATTGTATAGAACATATTAGCAATTAAATGATCATTATTGCCATTAAAAATAAATACAAAATTATAATGAATTCAATATTATTATTATTAATATGTTTTAAATACATGTACTATTTAATATAATATATATACTATGTTTTAATAAATCGATAAAAACAAAATCCAAGGCAAGTTGTTAAGACTTCTGATACGGAGCTTGTATGACAGTGGGATTTCAAGTGGCAGAATGCAGGCTGCCATGGACTTAAAGGGAAATAGTTTATTAGAAAATTGTTATTTGTGGAATTATTTCATATTTTATTCTAGGCTCACTAAAGCAGGGGCCATTCTATGCGGCCCCCAGCGGCAGTGTATGCTTGGCACTGTTATGGAGGAAACTGTGTGGCTGGTACTGTTATGGGGGGCATAAACGGTTACAATGTTATTTCTAGCAAAGACATGAGGGGGTGGTGCATAACTGGTATTCTTTCTTTGGTGCCATTTGAATCGGTCTTTCATTGACTGTCCCTTCATGCCCTGCACTAAGCTTAATGCAAGGTGTCCGTTTTATCTAGAGTGATCCAAATGGGTTGTCCCACAAAACACATGTATCTCCTATCCCAGCGATCAGACCCCCAGCGATAAGAAAACCGATAATGAATGGAGCGCCGGTCATGTATGAGCACAAGCGTGACCGGCGCGCCATTCCTTTCTATGGAGCTGCCGGACACAGACCCCGCTTCTCATGGAGCACTTTGGTGACTTCCGGTCCCCCGTTCTCCTTATCGCTGGGGGTCCATGTGTTTTGTGGGGCAACCCCTTTAAAGGGGAAATCCAGTCTGAGATACGTATGGCATATCCAGTTTGGCCCTTCAGAGAGAATGGGATAAGGTGGAGCCCCGGCCTTGTATGCATGTTGTTCTCATCACTGTAGTTTATGGGAGTTGCGAAATGCCCCCAAAAGTGGAACGCCACCTGCCAGACATTTATATATGACGATATGCCATAAATGTCCCTAATAGGGTATATAGAAAGGGGTTGTCAAAATGAGACTTTATGTTGATTCTATGTTCCTGCATCGAAATATATGTCTTTTGAGCAAGAGGCCAACAGAAAAGCATTGCAATAACTGCAAATAAAATCAATTTTATCCACAGACTTTAGGACTTTGCATAGAAATTGCTCATGACGGCAGAATTTCCTAAATCCATAACATAATACTGATTCAAATAACAGATCGTATAAGTCACCCGATATATTGGATAACAAAGTCGGGACATTGTATACTTACTTTTACTGTTGACAGCCATTGATGGTAGAGCTTGTCACTGCCTGCAGGGAAAACAGTTCAAATGGCTATAAACCCCGACTAAACATCATAGCAAAAGATGAAATGAGAGTTAATAATCACCTATATAGAATATACTTGTATGGTTGACCGCCAGAATATATATATATATAATTATAGGATGCTGACACACAATGGCATTGGTAGAGACCAAGCAAAATAACAGCGGAGGAGGGGCAGCTACTTCTAATAGGTATTATAACTACGGTATCTATTGATTATTCTTTACCTGCATATTCGCCCATATTTATCTCTTCTTCGAAGACATCACTGAATCCATTTCCAGTGTTCAGCAGGTCAAGACGCCCATCTATGAACTAGAAGAGAAAGAGATTAAATGCTGCTATTATAAGAAGCTGCGGAATTCTGCAAGAGGTTCCTCACATCTCATACCTGTTTAAATAGCTGGAGCTGAATTGCATTTTGAAGGAATGGTCTCATCCCACTGGAGCGATGGGACACAAATGTTTCTTCACAAAAGGTAATTGGCTCCTCCTGTGGGGGGGCAGACAGACAATGGCCGTCAAGGGTACGAAAAAGTTTATTGAGGGCAAGATGTGGCAATGAATTGTATGCAGTTTAACACACATTCATCTAAAGTATTCAGAACCAGGAAAATGTGAAAACTAAATTCCTCCATACATCCCTATTGTGCGGTTCTCTCTCTTATGTACTGCTTTATAATGGGTTAATACTACAATAATAATATATTAAAGCAGCCCAATATGTCTGCCCGATCTGAGATTGAGACTAATAATTAGATCACTTCCTCCCCTATGTAGCATTTGTGGCTTGTCTGCTTCCTGTTGGGAACTGGTGTTAACCTGACCATTTAGTAAGTGTGGCCTGTTTTGTATATTCGTATGTCCCGTTTTTCAGTGAATTAGAATCAGTAGGGGGCGCCCACGAGCACTTCTGATGATCAGAAGGGCTTGTCATGGTAGGGAAAGAGGCCTGGGGAAAGTGAGGACTTGCAGTAACTCAGATGAATACTTTATAAGACTGGAACCTAAATTGTTTTCACCTGGACATTGCCCAGAAGAAAGGCTAATACTTTAGTTTTAGAGAGTCAATTCAACACTGAATATCGCATTCTACTCCAAGCATTAAATCGGTCTTAAAATGTACCGTTGGTATTTAACATTTCTAACTATTTTCCCAAGAATAAAATGCGTTGAATTATAAATGTCAATTGAATTGTCTCTGCCCTTTTGTGAACTACTAACTCAAATCAACTAAAAGATGAAAGAATGTTACATATGAGGGTTATTATGCTAATAGGACCTGGTTACCCACATTTTGGGACGTCAACAGTAAATAACATCTGCTAAAAAAAAATGAAAAAAAACAAACAGGATCACAAATGGCGAAGTAATATAATTTCATGTACTGAACCTCATGAGAATGGACTCAGGATTTCTGTTACATGTGACAGTGACGGCTTGGCTACTAATTTACTTCTATAGATATTCTGTGTTCTTCTTTCTCTTGTTTCTGATCTCTAAATGAGTCTTATTTTTCTGTCTACATGCTACAAACCAAAAAAAGGAACCATTTTTTTTCTTTATTTTTGCAGGGTTCCCATTATTATGTCCTTTTTCTTATGTATATAAGCTATGTATATTGACAATGCTACCACAGATGAACTTATTGGTGTTTAAAGTTAGTATAGATTTGTATTGAATCAGGTATGCTTATTATTAAAGACTGTAGAAGTGCTGGCCTATTGGTATACCATGAGATGCATTCACTTTCTTTACCCATCTGTGGACCTACTCCAGAGGATTAAGAAAAGTTTATGCATCTTCTAGTGAAGGGGTCAGCAATCTGTGGCACCAGTGCCACAGCCGGCACGTGGGGCATGGTTTTCTCGCACATTTCCCTCTCCTGGTGTCCAGCGACGTTGTGTGCTTGAACACAGGGAGGGCGGCGCTTCATTATGCGCTTGGCGGTGCTGATCACCAGGAGAGGGAGCAGTGATTCATTGTGTTTGGCGCTGCTGAACACTTGGCAAGCAAACAATGCAGCACTGCCCTGGTATTCAGTAGTCGCGGTCTCTTCTGTTTGCAGTTCCCCCTAGGTCCAGTAGCCACAATCTCTCCTATGTCCGACACCCCCCAAGCTGGTATTCAGTAGCCGCGGTCTCTCCCATAGGCACCGAGTCACTCAAGCTGGTGTTCAGTAGCCGTGGTCTCTCCTATGGGCACCGAGTCCCTCAAGCTGGTGTTCAGTAGCCGCGGTCTCTCCTATGGGCACCGAGTCCCTCAAGCTGGTGTTCAGTAGTCTCGTATGCACCACAGTAGGATAATCTTTGCAAAGAAATTCAGACACAAGGGTCACTCTGCAATGTTAGTTTAATAACTGATAAATTGGTTTATGTCACATTCGTGGTAACAGTTTGTCTTCTATGACTTTCATTTGTCTGTTTCTGTACTAGTGGTTCAATATGCCGCCACTGACGCCTGCGCATAATGGCCGACATTTATAAAAGCAGTTTATGCTAGTTTTTGGAGTAGATACATTCTCAAAATGTTTGCACTTTTTCTATTCACTCGGCAAGTTTAAAAAGTGGACGTGGTCTCCAAGACGAGTAGTGTGCCCCTTTTATTCAATTTAGCACAAATTACACTCTACACTTTGACTGGGGTAAAAATACCTCAGTCTTCGTAGATGTTGCAATATGCCTAGCTTTCTTTCAATATCAGTGTTGGGGCCCCAGAAGATTAGATGGACCCGACAGAAAGGAATAGTGTTGTAACACCAAGCAAATGGTTGTCAGACTTTTGCTGTATATGCATTTGTAAAGATAACTCCATTTAATTGACCTGTACCCCAGCTATGCAAATATTTAGCGGAGTGGGAAACAAGCACCAGGCTCTTCAATGCTCATTGGCAAAACCCGGCACCAAAATGCAGAGCCCATTTTGAATGTTGGTATGGGGCCCCCTCTTCTATGTATGCAGCTGCAAATGTCACATTGGTTAAAATCTAAATAATACCTGCATACACATTCATGATAAATTTTGTTCTTGGCTATGCAAGTGATCTCCATAAAAATAAAAAAATAAAATTGCCCCAAAGGTTCAGATGAACCAGCCCGCAGCCTGAATTCTGCACATCTTTCCCAATTATATTCTGATCCACATCCTTCTTTCCCAATATATTTCTTATTTCAGATTTGCCCATGAAGTTTCCATAATTATTTCACAAGATCGCTCACATAAAGGATAAATGTCAGATTTCAGCACAACAGTCACATCAGTAATATTACTCCAAGGTCTTTTGTTTTTTTTTGTATGCTAATTTATTTTTCGCAAAACAAACTGCCAACATTCAGCCCTACTTGTGCTACACTTATAAATGTTTTATGAATGCTATTTCTTCTCATTCTGTGATACACTTTATACGGGCGAGACATCGCTATTGACAAAACTGATGTGAAAATGTCTGCATACATTATAATAATTTACTAGTTTAGTTATTCATCCGGTGGGGGGTACACAGAAAAAGGCCACGGATATTCTTTACCTGCAGAACAGCGTGCCTGGCTTCTGAGAACGTATCTGATCACTTCACAAGTAATGTGTGTTTTAAATAGACACCTGGATTAGACCTGGCTTTGTCAAGAGTGCTAGAAAGTATTAAAAGGGAAGATCTGCATTGTATACGATCTCATATGAGAAATTAATTCTCATTGATGAACACATGTACACCTATTCCTATCCGGTGAAAAATGAAAGCTCGGCTATTACACTTCAGCTAGGAGTGTAATTAAAATAAGGAATACAGCCAACCAGAGCAATTGTAATGTCCGGCTTTATGGTATACACTCCCTTGTCTGGAGCATAGGATCTTTTTCTTGGACTTTAATATTATTGGCTTATCCTAAGGATAGGCCATAAATATCAGATCGGTGGGGGTTCAACTACTGGCACCACCACTACCAGCTGACTGAAGGGTTCAGAGCACCACATATTTTTCAGTGTTTAACAGGCAGAGCACCACACATTTGGGAGTGGCTGGGCATGGTATTGCAGCTCTGTCCCATTCACTTGAGTGGTACGGAGCTGCAGAGAGCTGTTGTACCAGGCACCATACCTCCCAACTTTTGAATAAGGAAAAGAGGGTAATTTTAAGCCACGCCCCCTAACCACGCCCAATATCCAGCATCAACACATCAAATCGCGGCCAGATCCTTCTGCAAATAACGCGCGCACATTCTCACTGCGGATCTCTATACTGTCTGGATATCACAGATATTATGGATCCGGTTATATCGTCTTTATGTTACTTTTCCTATCTTGGGTATAACATTTGCTCATCATGGCGGCGGCAGCTGCAGGACAAACCAAAAGGCTGAGAACAATGAAAGTCAAGAGGGAGACCCTGTGGTGGATGACTTTTCAATTGACAGGTAGCAGAATTACATGATGGGGATTTTTTTTTTCAGTTGTGTAACTCGGCTACCGGTCAATGGAAAAATCATCCACCAGAGCACCCCTGTAGATCACTCCACACACAGCCCCCCTGTGCATAGCTCCACACACACAGCCCCCCTGTAGATAGATCCACACACAGCCCCCTGTAGATAGCTCCACACAGCCCCCCTGTAGATAGCTCCACACACCGCCCCCCTGTACATAGCTCCACACACAGCCCCCCTGTACATAGCTCCACACACAGCCCCCCTGTACATAGCTCCACACACAGCCCCCCTGTACATAGCTCCACACACAGCCCCCTGTAGATAGTGCCACACACAGCCCCCCTGTACATAGCTCCAGATACAGCCCCCTGTACATAGCGCCACACACAGCCCCCTGTAGATAGCTCCAGACACAGCCCCCTGTAGGTAGCGCAACACACAGCCCCTTAGGCCTTATTCACACGACAGGGTCCGAGTGTCGGCCGATAAAAACGGCCGTTTTGCATCCGTTCCGGGCCGTGTTGCCGTTTTTAACGGCCGATTTTGACCCGTTTTTTTCCCTGTCCGTTTTAAAATCGGTTGAATTTCATTTAAATTTGTTGCCACACACTTCCCTCTGTAGATAATGCCACAGCCCCCCTGGTAGGTAATGCCACCCAGCCCCCTGTAGGTAATGCCACACAGCCCCCTGCAGGCAATGCCACCCAGCCCCTGCAGGTAATGCCACCCAGCCCCCTGAAGGTAATGCCACCCAGCCCCCTGAAGGTAATGCCACCCAGCCCCCTGAATGTAATACCACCCAGCCCCCTGCAGGTAATGCCACCCAGCCCCCTGCAGGTAATGCCACCCAGCCCCCTGTATGTAATGCCACCCAGCCCCCGGCAGGTAATGCCACCCAGCCCCTGGCAGGTAATGCCACCCAGCCCCCGGCAGGTAATGCCACCTAGCCCCCTGTATGGAATGCCACCCAGCCCCCGGCAGGTAATGCCACCCAGCCGCCTGTATGTAATGCCACCCAGCCCTCTGCAGGTAATGCCACAAAGCCCACTTCAGGTAATGCCACCCAGCCCCAGGCAGGTAATGTCACCCAGCCCCCTGTAGGTAATGCCACCCAGCTTCATGTATGTAATGCCACACAGCCCCCTGTAGGTTGCACCCATCCCACCCCCTTCCAGGAGAAGTCACTGACTTCAATGTCCATATATGGACAGTGTAGTCACTGACTTCTCCTGGAGAGGAATTCCAGGCCACAGGGTCGGGGATTCCGCTTCAGAAGTGAGTGACGTCACTGTGTCCATATATGGACAGTTTGGTCACTCACTTCTCCTGTAGCGGAATCCCCGGCCATAGGGTCGGGATTCTGCTTCAAAAGTGAGTGACGTCGCTGTGTCCATATATGGACAGTGTAGTCACTCACTTCTCCTGTAGCGGAATCAGACTCCTACAGGGAGCAAAAAAAGACCCTCCTCCTCACATGCACTCTGCTTTCACTCACTGTCAGAAGAAGGCAGGAGTCTTGCAGCGGCGTTCTCACTGGTGTCGATGCCAGCCCGGGAGTGGACCAGTCCAGTCACCTGAACGGTGAGGTCAGATGACAGGTCAGGTGACAGGTCTGGTCCACTCCCAGGCCGGCATTGATCCCAGTGAGAACACCGGCGCAAAAGACTCCTGCCTTCTTCTGATCGCTGCTGCAGTCAGCAGCGATCAGCTGTTTTGATGCAGCGCCCAGCGGGACATTTTGAAGACCGGGTGGGACGGCGGAACAGCGGTGAGAAACCGGGACTATCCCGCCGGAATCGGGACGGTTGGGAGGTAGGCCAGGCACAGCATATGCAAAATCTACGGCTTTATGCATGGTAAACAATAAAGGGGACACGGCACCTACTGGAGCGCCGTGGCCCCTTGAATTAGCTAATCGGTAGCCCTAAACCGATCTGATATTAATGATGTATCCTAAAGATAGGCCATCAATATAAAAGTCCCAGAAAACCCCCTTAAAGGTCAATATTCCACTGTTCACTATTCTTTTTTTTTATAACTGTAATTTTTTTTACAACATGGTAAAGGGAGAACAATTCTAAAGCTCAATATTTCCATACAATACAGCATGAAGACATACTAAAAAAAAATGTGCAAACAAAATGGGGCCGTCTGCTGCATCAAGTCATGTAGGAATCTAAAGGAGTAATTGTGCATAATTCTCGAGTCTGTAAACACAACAAAAATAACAACAAAGACAAGACTAAACCCAAACGGCTAAAAATGGGGCCCACTATTCCATGATCCCAGATACTCCCAATAATAATAAAGATTCTGGTTACTTCACATGAAGTTCTCTCCCATAGGTTGCAGTTTGCTTTGTCCCTAGTAAATAATCAGACACACAAAATACCTCCATCCTATATCAATCACTACTTATAGCTTAAACTACATACAGTAGGCTTGAATAATTTACACCAGTGGATTTGGTTCATTAGGTCACTAGGGGTTGTGCACCACTAAAAGAGTACTTATTCCAGTAGACTGACTATCTGAAACCGATGCTCTACAGAGTCTACAGCAATGTTTCCCAAACTGCTGGTCGCAACCAACTGATGGGTCGTGTGAAGACCTCCGGGGAATCGCGAGCCACTCACTGATTTCCCAGTTGATTTCAAAGCTGGAGGAAGGAGCTGACGGCTCCTTGCTCCAGCATTCACTATGCTGTGAGCGACTCGGAGCAGACAGGCGCGATGTAGTGAAAGTCATCGTGCCTGTCTGTGCTGAGCCACACACTGCACAGACCGGAAGAGCAGAAGGATCTCCTCCACCCGTCGTGGGAACGGGCATAGGTGAGTATGTATTTTATTAGGCACTATTGGGACAGCATTATAATGTGAGGTGGCAGCTATGGGGAGCTTTATACTGTGTGGAGGGCAGCTATGGCGGAAGTTATGGGGACATTATACTATGGGGAGGGCAGCTATAGGGGCCTTATCCTGTGTGGGGGCAGCTTGGGGGCATTATAATGTGAGGTGGCAGCTATGGGCAGCTATGGTGGCGGTTAAGGGGATATTATACTGTGGGGAGGGGCGCAATAGGGGCCTTATCCTATGTGGGGGCAGCTATGGGGGGCATTATACTGTGTGGGGGCAGCTATGGGGCCATTAAATTGGGTTGGAGCAATTATAGGGCTTTATACTGTGTGGGGACAGCTATGAGGGCATTATACAGGGTGGGGGCAATTATAGGGGCATTATACCGTGTGGGGGCAGCTATGGGGGCTTTATACCGTGTGGGGGCAGCTACGGGGGCTTTATACCGTGTGGGGGCAGCTACGGGGGCTTTATACTGTGTGGGGGCAGCTACGGGGGCTTTATACTGTGTGGGGGCAGCTACGGGGGCTTTATACTGTGTGGGGGCAGCTATGGGGGCTTTATACTGTGTGGGGCAGCTATGGGGGCTTTATACTATAGGGGCATTCTACTGTGTGGGGGCAGCTATGGGGGCTTTATACTGTGGGGGGCAGCTATGGGGGCTTTATACTACAGGGGCATTATACTGGGTGGGGGCAGCTATAGGGGCATTATACTGGGTGGGGGCAATTATAGGGGCTTTATACTGTGTTGGGGCAGCTATGGGGGCATACTGTGTGGGGGCAGCTATAGTGGCATTATCCTGTGTGGAAGGCCCACTGAGTTGCGTCCCAATCAGATGTGTTTTACCCCCCTGTGCTAAACCCCTAACTATGTCTCTGATGGCCACTGATGGACAGGTCGGGTCACATAACCCACCATCAGCAGCCATAGTCGGGCCTCAGCGATGCACAGCAGCAGGCTACCTTGAGCCCGTCCCATCCCCCAGCCGCACAATTGTCGTTGTCTTTGATGCTGCAGAGACTTTTTGAATGGAGCTAAGTACCGGCATCTAACTACGAATGATGTTGACATATGTCAGACGAAATGGAGCTAAGTATGGTAGTGGGGGTGTCCCAAACAAAAGTCTTGGCCAGAAGTGGGTCCTGGCCTCAGAAAGTTTGGGAACCACTGCTCTACAGCATAGTTGCTCAACCTGTGGTATATGTACCTTATGGTTTATGCAACACGGGTCTAAGGGGTAAATAATGTGTTGGGCACAAAAAAAAACTTTGATGTGTCAGACATATTCAAGAAGAACAATTTTACTCACAGCAATCAATACAGTTGACAGTCAGTTACTCTCAGTAGATTACACTTAGATTATTTCAGTTTATAATAACCAAGCAACACTATAATCAGGATAAAAAAATGTGGCTTTTCAGAGTAAAGGCCAGGAGATAAATTAAAAGAAAATTGGTGTAAATCCTCTGCTGGGATATTTGTGAGAATAGTAATTTTTACCAACTTCCAAGACTTAGTGGAATGCGCAGCCCGACTGCAGCAACTACTAAAAACTCTAGAAATAGGGAGATTCCAGTAAATTTTACTATTCTCTTTTTTTCAATACTCATAACGAACCTTTATGTTCTAAATCCACAGGGGTAATATATTGTGTGTTATTTAGTTTATATTTCTGAGCTGAATTTGATGATCTCATTAGTTCTAGCATATATTTCTGGGCTTTCCACATTCTAACTAATGTAAGGTGAAGGTTTTTTTTTTAAATCTCCTTTGGATTGTTTTATTGGAGCTCGTTAAAAAGTTGTTACAGCTTCCTGATGTTTTCGAGAATCTGTATAGTACTCAAATGAAAGGCCCGTACGTTAACTTATTTCAGACACAGCGGGGAAAACGATAGCACGCTCTGGCTAGATGGGAGCGGAACGCAAATTAGTGAGATGGAAGAAAGCATGAGACATCGATATTGTGAGATTAAATTGATTGGTTTTGTAAGAACAAAAATATCAACAAAAGTTTTTCAGCTGGGAAAATCTATTGTCTGAAAATAAAACAAGAAATTTGGAAGCTAAAGTCAGCATCAGAGAGGATACAGGAAGACTCTTGGAGAAAATGCTGTGCTGCGTTATTATGTTTCTACCAGCTTTAGCACAGAATACGCTAGAATAAGGCAGAGTCAAGCTTCGTAGATGCTGAGAAACCACATGTCCCAGCATGCCCTCATGGAGCTGTATAACAGCTGGTGAACACTCTTTACAATACGGAGTCAATACACAGAGCGTCTTGCGCTACTTCACTTCTAATTCCTCTGTACTCTGGTTAACATCAAGGTAGATTTATTGATTTCAGTGATAAAAGCATTGACAGTACATTTACAAATTTTGCTGGTGGTTAACGCTACAGTCCAAGAAAAGTTTATGATGCATTACGGTCTAGAAAATTGTAATGATGGGTCATCAATTATAGGCAGCCCACCTAAAGCCTTGCTGCGATGGGACTATCAGCAATTCCGAGAAGAGGTTGTCCAATTGGAATAACCCCTCAAAGTTGCTCATAGACATTGGGCTTTGGTTGGTGGAATTTGCCAATAATCTACTCCTCTGATATTTGCTGTCAGAAGAATATGGATCAGGACAGGTTGGATTTTACCAGCCCAACCCTATGGTCTCCCCAATAATCTGTGTCTGTGGAGGTTGTAAAACAGTACTCTAACACGATCTCAGGAGAACATGGATCAGACAGGATAAATTTTACTTTTACTTGTTCAATGCAATTATTTTCCATAATTATATAATGCCTATAGAGGCTACAAAACAGTCCTCCAACAACTGTGGTCAGAAGGACAAGGACATTTTTGTGTTTTCCACAATAATCTTATGTCTATAGAGGTTATAAGACATCTGGGTAAACATAGATGAGAGGGGTTGGATTTTATCTGTCCAAGCTGATGTTTTCTGCCAATGATAAACAGCGTCAGGAAGGGTCCAGCCGAGCCAAATGTAGATGTACATGGGTAGTAAGGGCCAAAAGCTTGAATGATCTTTTGGTCACTATCTAATGTGTATGGCCGCCTTTAATGAGAATTAACACACGATAAAATGTTTTGAACAATCGGCTTGCTGATTAGCAGTTTGCTATAGTAAATCAATGAGAACAGATAAAGATTTCAAAATTAGTTTGAGTAAAAAACAAAAATAAATGTTGGACTTTACTGCAAAATATGTGTTCAAAAATACATGAGTTAACACCCATATTTTTTTCCTAATTAAAATTATATAGTGAAACATTCTTTTTTTCTTATGTCTTTTTTTATTTTTTGATTGTAGATTTATTTTTTATTTTATTTCCTGTACATGATTATGGTGCTTGAGTTTCTGTTAACAGAATATAGAGATATGCTTTACAGCTGAGACACGGACCATAACAACCTGTGATTAGGATGGGAGCCATCTATTTCTATGGAAGAGAGTTCTAGGAATGCCCTATGACCACTGCAAAGATCACTGTGCAGAAAGGGATAGGAGGGGAGGTGTGTCCATCACTTATTGTCAATGGTGGATACTGGATAGATAGATAGATAGATAGATAGATAGATAGATAGATAGATAGATAGATAGATAGATAGATAGATAGATAGATAGATAGATAGATAGATAGATAGATAGATAGATAGATAGATAGAGGTTACCTCTCAGTGTAATTCTGCCTAGGATGATAATGAGATGACTGCTGAGAAGTGATCTCTACAGAACAGGAAGGGTCCCTCTATCGTGAGGCTCAGTGGTCAGTGTGAAAACTACAAGATTTTAGTATTATTTTTTAATATAGATAATGACATAGAAAATGAAAAAAAAAAATATGTTTAACATAAAAACTTTATTTAAGCAATAGGTAATTTTTTGATGGCACATTCCCTTTAGAGGACAGGGAACAGCAACTATTCCAGTATGAGCAAGAATGAATTGAAGCAGAATCTTTCACCAACAGATGTTGGCACAATGGTGGAGAGAATAAATTTGTAGTAAAAGATACTAGCCGCAGGGGAGCAATGTAGACTTCTAATAAAGAGCAGGTCTAATGAAAGCTGAGAGAGATGCAGAATTATGAGAGGTAAATGAAAACAAGGAATGTGTAGCTGGATGCCAAAATAAACTGCTGTAAAATGTCTCTAAAGATGAGTGAAAGCAATATAGAGCCCACCCATTAGCAGCACTGCTTGGCGATGACTTGGCATCCACACTGGTTCGGAAGGTGAACGCTCGCAAGAGAGAGGTTACTGAAATCAAAGGGTGACAGAAACAGGTTTCCTCAGGCAAGTCAGACCCCTCCACAGGGAGAACGCTCGTCGCAGCCGGTCACACTATGATTGCTACACGTACTGAACTTACAATCGTACTGCAAAAACGGTCTGCTGGCGAAACAGACAAATGGCCCAAATTATAAAAATTTTCATAATAGGACAGGAAACAAAAATCTACAAGCTAATGATTATCATTCCCCTAATAAAGTTTTTTTATTTTAGATACAAGGCTAAAAGGGACAGATCAAAGAGAGTTATAGATAGTTTATCAAGACGAAAGACTGTCCCTGATGTTGGCAGGACTAACTGACCAGCTAATGTGTATGGCGGCGTCCCAACTCTCCCCCGACAACAGATGTCGGGGGAGACAAGGGTCGGGCATGTTGAATTTCAACATGCCCGATATTTTTGTTCGTTATTAGATAAGCCACTGCCAGACTCATTTGCCAGCGGCTTTCTCCCTTTGAACACATGCACGCTCGGCTGAGCCGAGCGTGCATGTGTATGGGGGAGTTGGGAGGAAAACTGTCGGCCGAACAATCGATACAGCTATATAAACATAGTTGCCAACATTTGAATTTTATTTCCAGGGACACTGAGGCGGGATTCACACGACAGGTTTTCCCGGCCGGGTGCCGGCCGTTCATAAATCGGCCGGCACCCGGCTGCATTAGGAATAATAGACTCCTAATGGAGCTATTCACACGACCGTTTTTCTGACGGCCGGGAAAACCAGCCATCAAAAAATAGGACATGCTCTATTTTCGGCCGGGTGCCCGGCCCCCATAGAAGTCTATGGGGCCGGGTAATACACGGCCATCACCGGAATGTGTCCCGAGTGATGGCCGGGTCTACCGTCGCTCGCGCACTCTCTCTCCTCCTCCTCACAGTGCAGAATGCATGTGAGGAGGAGGAGGAGGAGGGTCTTTTATTGCTCGCTGTAGGAGTCGGAATCCACAATCGCCGGGGAGGGAATGGGGATTCCGCTATAGGAGAAGTGCGTGACTACACTGTCCATATATGGACACAGCGAAGTCACTCACTTGTCTGCAGCGGAATCCCCGACTCTATGGCCGGGGATGCCGCTACAGGAGAAGTGAGTGACTGCACTGTCCATATATGGACACAGTGACGCCACTCACTTCTGAAGCGGAATTCCCGACCTGTGGCAGGGAATTCCTCTTCAGGAGAAGTCAGTGACTACACTGTCCATATATGGACATTGAAGTCAGTGACTTCTCCTGGAAGCGGGGGGATGGGTGGCATCACCTACAGGGTACTTGATGGCATCACCTACAGGGGGCAGGGTGACATCACCTACAGGGGCATGGTGGCATCACCTACAGGGGGCAGGGTGGGTGGCATCACCCACAAGGGGCAGGGTGGGTTGCATCACCTACAGGGGGCATGGTGGCATCACCTACAGGGGGCAGGGTGGGTGGCATCACCCACAAGGGGCAGGGTGGGTTGCATCACCTACAGGGGGCAGGGTGGCATCGCCTACAGGGGGCAGGGTGGCATCGCCTACAGGGGGCAGGGTGGCATCGCCTACAGGGGGCAGGGTGGCATCGCCTACAGGGGGCAGGGTGGCATCGCCTACAGGGGGCAGGGTGGCATCGCCTACAGGGGGCAGGGTGGCATCGCCTACAGGGGTCTGTGTGGCATCGCCTACAGGGGGCTGTGTGGCATCGCCTACAGGGGGCTGTGTGGCATCGCCTACAAGTGGCTGTGTGGCATCGCCTACAGGGGGGCAGGGTGGCATCACCTACAGGGGGCAGGGTGGGTGGCATCACCTACAGGGGACAGGGTGGGTGGCATCACCTACAGGGGACAGGGTGGGTGGCATCACCTACAGGGGGCTGGGTGGCATCACCTACAGGGGGCTGGGTGGCATCAACTACAGGGGGCTGGGTGGCATCACCTACAGGGGGCTGGGTGGCATCACCTACAGGGGACTTGGTGGCATCACCTACAGGGGACTTGGTGGCATCACCTACAGGGGACTTGGTGGCATCACCTACAGGGGACTTGGTGGCATCACCTACAGGGGACTTGGTGGCATCACCTACAGGGGACTTGGTGGCATCACCTACAGGGGACTTGGTGGCATCACCTACAGGGGACTTGGTGGCATCACCTACAGGGGACTTGGTGGCATCACCTACAGGGGACTTGGTGGCATCACCTACAGGGGACTTGGTGGCATTACCTGCAGGGGGCTGGGTGGCATTACCTACAGGGGGCTGGGTAGCATTACCTACAGGGAGCTGGGTGGCATTACCTACAGGGGACAGGGTGGTATTCCTACAGGGGGCTGGGTGGCATCGCCTGCAGGGGGCAGTGTGGCATCGCCTGCAGGGGGCTGTGTGGCATCGCCTGCAGGGGGCTGTGTGGCATCGCCTGCAGGGGGCTGTGTGGCATCGCCTGCAGGGGGCTGTGTGGCATCACCTACAGGGGGCTGTGTGGCATCACCTACAGGGGGCTGTGTGGCATCATCTACAGGGGGCTGTGTGGCATCACCTACAGGGGGCTGTGTGGCATCACCTACAGGGGGCTGTGTGGCATCACCTACAGGGTGCTGTGTGGCATCACCTACAGGGGGCTGTGTGGCATCACCTACAGGGGGCTGTGTGGCATCACCTACAGGGGGCTGGGTGGCATTACCTACAGGGGGCTGGGTGGCATTACCTACCAGGGGGGCTGTGGCATTATCTACAAAGGGCTGTGTGTGGCAACAAATTTAAATGAAATTCATCCGATTTTAAAACGGACAGGGAAAAAAACCGATGCAAATAGGGTCCAAATCGGCCGGTAAAAACTACAACTCGGCCCGGAACGGAATCGGAACGGATGCAAACCGGCAGGGAAAATCGGCCAAAAACGGCCGATTTTCCCGGCCGACACTCGGACCCTGTCGTGTGAATGAGGCCTGAGGGTAAGGCTTCTTTGGTGTGTGTGTCTCATGTGTAGTTTACTTATCTAGCGGGTGTGGTTAATGGGGCGTTGCTTTCTTCCCAGAATTTCTGCATCAAATAATAAAACAAAAATTTCTGCACTAGTTTGGCTGAATATTACTAGGGTAGCCACTATCCATCTCTGGTTATCCGGTTGTTTATAGGCAGGTGATGTCTCACTTTATTACTAGGGCTAGGTGATATGTGCTGACCACTACTGGTAGCGTAAAAAGATGTTGCGACACTGCCCCCTGTAGAGCCGCACTGCCCCCCCTGTAGGTGGTGCCACAGCGCCCCCTGTAGGTGGTGCCACAGCGCCCTCTGTAGGTGGTGCCACAGCGCCCTCTGTAGGTGGTGCCACAGCGCCCCCTGTAGGTGGTGCCACACACATCCCCTTGTAGATGGTGCCACACACATCCCCTTGTAGATAGTGCCACACACATCCCCTTGTGGATAGTTCCACACACATCCCCGTGTAGATAGTTCCACACACATCCTCGTGTAGATAGTGCCACACACTTCCCCGTGTAGATAGTGCCACACACATCCCCGTGTAGATAGTGCCACACACATCCCCGTGTAGATAGTGCCACACACATCCCCGTGTAGATAGTGCCACACACATCCCCGTGTAGATAGTGCCACACACATCCCCGTGTAGATAGTGCCACACACATCCCCGTGTAGATAGTGCCACACACATCCCCGTGTAGATAGTGCCACACACATCCCCGTGTAGATAGTGCCACACACATCCCCTTGTAGATAGTGCCACACACATCCCCTTGTAGATAGTGCCACACACATCCCCTTGTAGATAGTGCCACACATATCCCCTTGCACCAGCTAGAGCATGAGGATAGTTTCCTGCTCTGCCATAGCATTCAATTGTATCTGCAACCTGAGAATGCAGATACAATTGAATATGGCAGTTGCCGGGACACGTCCGGGACAGTAATTTGCCAAGACTGTCTCTGTAAATTCGGGGCAGTCCCAGAAAATTCTGGACTGTTGGCAACTATGTATAAAATGTATGGCATATCTGCTTTCAAGTACACTAGGATTACTAAATCTGCCCCGATCTATTTTACTTTTTAAAGGCTATGTACACCTTTGAAAGGCAATTATTTATTTATTTTTTATTTTAAAAAAAGTCAGTCAGTGTGATTAGTGCAACTTTCAAAATAGTTTTTATTAAAAATTATTTTTGCTTTGAGATACAGCTGTTCTGTATTCTCTATACAGAGCAGCTGTATCGTTCGATATGAACTGAATCGGTTAGTCCCGCAGAAAAATAATCAATCACATCTAAATTATGAATTTAAATGTGATAGATTACATGTAGATCCTGCGTAACCCGCTGTCACTGAGCCCGTCAGTCCCGCGGAGCTGATAGGAGCAGGATTTAGAGAAAGATACAGCTGCTGTGTATAGAAAATACAGAGCAGCTGTATCTCAAAAAGTAAAACAAATTAGTGATCCTAGTGTACTTGAAAGCAGATATGCCAGAGTTTACAATAAAAATTAAGCCATGTAACACCTAAATTTACTTACACGATCATTCATTTTAAATTCCGGCTACAAACATTTATGGCATGTCAAGATATTCCATAAATACCGGATAGGTGGGGGTTCAACATGCACAGCCAGTTCTCCAGCTCAAATAAAGGAATAAGGCAGCCACGCTCTACAGTAGGCGGCCAAATATAGGAAGAAATTAAGTGAATTACACCGTTTATACATATAAATCTTACAGTGAAATTCCACTAATCTGGTAATTGATAATCCTGATAAATCAGCCGAGAATGCCATAATAATCTGGAATTTCACCAGACCGGATCCATGAGGCTGAGCAGAGAGATCCAATTATGAGACTCCCTCTTAGTTTGAGCCATCTCCACACTGAGATCCTCTCTCCTTACAAGTACATTTTATATACTCTTCTGTGACCATCCAATAATCCGGAATATGTGATAATCTGATATCATTAGGTCCCATTAATGCTGGATTTAAATGAATTATTCTGTACATGTTTCTAAAGGTTCTCAGAACTGGAGATATGTGAGGGAAAATGTGATGATAAAAGCAGAATTTTTGGGGGATTTTGATCAGTTAGCATCAAACCAGCTTTAAATGGCGACACAAGAGATGCAGATAAGATATACTTTTTCTGCGCCTTTAGTGTTTAGTGCCATACATGCTAGCATGGGAACGTCCCGGCAGGGAAGCAGCAGCCCAACAGTGCAGATCTGGTCAATGGACGACAGCTGCTCCATACTTCTATATAGTACAGCAGAACAATAAAATTATTTGAGTCCCTTATACACATAAAATGCAGCCATCAAATGACATGATATCAAGGGTATAGTGCTCAGGTGGGGGGCTGCCACACGCTGCGTTAATATCAAGGGAGGCTTAAAAATGAGACTTCTCGTCAAATTATTGTAGCTTGATGTGGACACTTCCCTGAGGACAGAATTCTTACTTTTTCTTTATAGAAAAAAACAAGCGCCACCACTATGAACAAGGAAGGAATAAATCATTTTATTTAAACATTTGTCAACCTGTATGAAACACTAAATGTATGCATCCGAAGGGGCCAGACGGAGCAAATTCCCAGGTGAACAGATGCATGCGGCGGAAGTAAAAAATAAAGAAGATTTCGAATCAGACATGGAAAAACGGGCAGGGCTAATTCATTCAGAACGCATTTCTGAAAAAGCTTGTTCTTTCCAAGTTCCAACTAAAATTACACACAAAACAAAATACAAAAAAATCTATAAATACGAAGGTATAAAATACCGACCAGAACAATAATTATACACACACACACACACACACACACACACACACACACACACACAAGTCCCTGGTGTAGGAAGGAGAGCGAATCTTAGCGGTGGACGGACCCGCAGAGATTACAACAAGCTGTATACATGGTGTCTGAGTGACTCGGTAGCCAGGTTGGAAAGATGCCAAGCTGATGAGCAGACACACCATGGGCATTGTCAGGGGATTATGGACTCCATCCCCATGAGAGGAGAAGTGAGACACAAGTCACCTGCGTTCTCTGAAACTATATTTATAATGAGAAGATTAAATTGTGTATTCTACATGTACATTGCATCTAGACAGAGAAGACTGAATGTAACCGTAATAAAATACTACAATATATTAGTTCAAATTTTCGCTTTATGTCAGGTTATATATTATGGTAATGATCCTTTAAAAATGGAAAAATGAAGAACAGTTTTCTACACAATCATTAGACTTCCTCGCTCTCCTACTTGCGTCATTAAACGCGTCATGAACATAAAATACTTTCCAACTTGCCCAGAATGTCTAGGAAACACCCATAAAAAAAGAAGACCTCTCGGAAAACCAGGCAGGTATCCGGGGTGCTGCGTCCTCTCTAAATACCCACCTCTTCCCGTTCCTGTTATCCTATTTACTCCCAGGCAATGCTACAGATAAGGGGTTTTGGATCACAAAGGCAATCGTTGGAGTGCCATGGACCCTTCAGACTTTTACCAAATAGTAGCCTGGAGTCAGAGTCTATTGCAGCTCAGCCCCATTCACTGAGCTGAGCAATAATAGAAGATGCGGCATGAGCAGGGCAGGTAAAACTCTCAGGGGCCACAATGCTACACTTTGCTACGATCATCCTTGTAAACTGATTTTAGGTTAAGTTCAATGAAATCATGTAATTCTCCAGTGACATTCAGTGCTGCTTTCAAAATTCTGCTGGTTGCCCTTGGTAACAGACAGGGATTTGCAGTCAGACATGCGAGTTCCCACAATGCACTTCACATGTCTGAATTAGTAAATGCTTGTATTCCTCCTGAATTAAAATAGCTGAAACATCTTTTCTTAGAACTCTACACTGTGCCATTCCTCTATTATTCCTCCTGGAAATGTATCAATAAATTTACAAATGCATGTTACCAAGTTGTGGCCGATAAAGCCCCAATAGAAAAACACTGAGAAGTCATGTTCTAATACATGGGACAAACTTTTTACTGATTCATACTACTGCTGAAAAAAATATACATAAAATGTTATTCACTTGTCTCTGAACTCAAAATTCAGCCTGATACACATACAAGATCTTGTTCCACACCATGTCGAAAAAGCGTTAGACAATTACAATTTTTGGTTTTGTTACGAAGTCCAAGATTTCTGAAGAATTACATGATAACTGAGTGCCAATGACATGCTGTATGCCCGCGATAACCCACTGAAAGGGATAAATGCTAGTCTTCAAAAGTAGTGAAATTAACGACACATACAGAGATGGAATACGGCACATACAACCCCATAGAGAATGTGAACGGGAGCCGTTCCATTCTCTGAAGCGTACGCCCTCTGTGTGGGAACGGCGCATGCGCCGCTCCCACACAGACTAACACGAAGCTCGTTCGCAGAGCGAAATCCCGCGCCATTTTCATGTGGACTGGAAGCCGCGGCCGGACAGGAAGATGATGACTTCCGGCCGCGGCTTCCGGCCATATGTTCAAGGAAGCGAAGGCGCAAGGAATAGGAGCAGAGGCGGCGGCGGCAGGAGCAGGTAATTTATGTTCGTGTATGTGATGTGCGTATTATGTTCGTGTCTGCTGAGCACTGTATCTAATCCTCCTACACTGTGAAGTCGCTCAGAAAATGGCGGCACACAGTGTAGGAGGTTTGAAGATTCAAACCCCTCCACCTGGCCCCAGCCAGAATAAGGGAGGGGGGATTGTGTGAGGACACTAGAGAGAGTGTGTCCACCAAAGGTTGTTTTACCACATTGACCATGCTGCAATTTTGGGAACTGCTCCCTCTAGTGGCCAGCACATAGAAATGTTATAAATTAGAATCGAATTTATATTTCCTGACTTGTGAAAAAATTAAAACAATGTGTAATCACTTAAATAATAATTGTTTAACTAAAAAAATAAAAAATAATAATTTCTAGCGACACATTCCCTTTAAAGAAGATCCAATGCATTATGTAGAAAAAAATTGAGGCGCTCACAGCATCAAGATGGAGATATTAAATCAAATTTGGTGGAATTGCTTACTCATGCACGCAATTAGGCCAAATGTGATTTTCGCCTTCCATCTGTTTTTTCAGCAGTAGTCGATTCCATTGCTTTAAACATTAAAGTCAGAGGAGAAGAACAAAAGCATGCAACAGTTCCGTTGCAACACAAACACGGCCAGTGGCCTACGGAAACTATTGACTTTAATGGGTTCCACCCTTAGGGTATGTGCACACGCAGAGTCAAAAACGTCTCAAAATACGGAGCTGTTTTCAGAAGTTTTTTGAGCAACTGGCGTATTTTGCGGTGTTTTCGCTGCGTTTTTACGACCGTTTTTGGAGCTGTTTTCATTGGAGTCTATGAGAAAACGGCTCCAAAAACGGCCCAAGAAGTGTCCTGCACTTCTTTTGACGAGCCGTCATTTTACGCGCCATATTTTGACAGCGACGCGTAAAATGATAGCTCGTCTACACAGAACATCGTAAGACCCATTGCAAGCAATTGGCAGATGTTTGCCGACGTATTGGAGCCGTCTTTTCAGGCGTAATTCGAGGCGTAAAACGCCTCCATTACGCCTGAAAATTGGTTGTGTGCACATACCCTGAAAGTTATTCATCAGAACGGGTCCACACTAAACATTATTCATCAGAACGAGTCCACACTAAACATTATTCATCAGAACGAGTCCACACTAAACATTATTCATCAGAACGAGTCCATAATAAATATTATTCATCAGAACGAGTCCACACTAAACATTATTCATCAGAACGAGTCCATAATAAACATTATTCATCAGAACGAGTCCATAATAAACATTATTCATCAGAACGAGTCCATAATAAACATTATTCATCAGAACGAGTCCACACTAAACATTATTCATCAGAACGGGTCCATAATAAACATTATTCATCAGAACGGGTCCATAATAAACATTATTCATCAGAACGGGTCCATAATAAACATTATTCATCAGAACGGGTCCGCACTAAACATTATTCATCAGAACGGGTCCATAATAAACATTATTCATCAGAACGAGTCCATAATAAACATAATTCATCAGAACGAGTCCAAACTAAACATTATTCATCAGAACGAGTCCATAATAAACATTATTCATCAGAACGAGTCCATAATAAACATTATTCATCAGAACGGGTCCACACTAAACATTATTCATCAGAACGGGTCCACACTAAACATTATTCATCAGAACGGGTCCGCACTAAACATTATTCATCAGAACGAGTCCACACTAAACATTATTCATCAGAACGAGTCCACACTAAACATTATTCATCAGAACGAGTCCACACTAAACATTATTCATCAGAACGAGTCCATAATAAACATTATTCATCAGAACGAGTCCATAATAAACATTATTCATCAGAACGAGTCCAAACTAAACATTATTCATCAGAACGAGTCCATAATAAACATTATTCATCAGAACGAGTCCAAACTAAACATTATTCATCAGAACGAGTCCATAATAAACATTATTCATCAGAACGAGTCCATAATAAACATTATTCATCAGAACGGGTCCACACTAAACATTATTCATCAGAACGGGTCCACACTAAACATTATTCATCAGAACGAGTCCACACTAAACATTATTCATCAGAACGGGTCCGCACTAAACATTATTCATCAGAACGAGTCCACACTAAACATTATTCATCAGAACGAGTCCACACTAAACATTATTCATCAGAACGAGTCCACACTAAACATTATTCATCAGAACGAGTCCACACTAAACATTATTCATCAGAACGGGTCCACACTAAACATTATTCATCAGAACGAGTCCATAATAAACATTATTCATCAGAACGAGTCCACACTAAACATTATTCATCAGAACGGGTCCATAATAAACATTATTCATCAGAACGAGTCCATAATAAACATAATTCATCAGAACGGGTCCGCACTAAACATTATTCATCAGAACGAGTCCATAATAAACATTATTCATCAGAACGGGTCCACACTAAACATTATTCATCAGAACGAGTCCATAATAAACATTATTCATCAGAACGAGTCCATAATAAACATTATTCATCAGAACGAGTCCATAATAAACATTATTCATCAGAACGAGTCCATAATAAACATTATTCATCAGAACGGGTCCATTATAAATATTAGGGTATGTGCACACACACTAATTACGTCCGTAATTGACGGACGTATTTCGGCCGGAAGTCCCGGACCGAACACAGTGCAGGGAGCCGGGCTCCTAGCATCATACTTATGTACGATGCTAGGAGTCCCTGCCTCGCTGCTGGACAACTGTCCCGTACTGTAATCGTGTTTTCAGTACGGGACAGTAGTTCCACGGAGAGGCAGGGACTCCTAGCATCGTACATAAGTATGATGCTAGGAGCCCGGCTCCATGCACTGTGTTCGGTCCGGGACTTGCGGCCGAAATACGTCCGTCAATTACGGACGTAATTAGTGTGTGTGCACATACCCTTATTCATCAGAACGGGTCCATAATAAATATTATTTATTAGAACGGGTCCAAACGAAACATTATTCATCAGAACGAGTCCATAATAAATATTATTCATCAGAACGAGTCCATAATAAACATTATTCATCAGAACGAGTCCATAATAAACATTATTCATCAGAACGGGTCCACACTAAACATTATTCATCAGAACGAGTCCATAATAAACATTATTCATCAGAACGAGTCCATAATAAACATTAATCATCAGAACGAGTCCATAATAAACATTATTCATCAGAACGAGTCCATAATAAACATTATTCATCAGAACGAGTCCATAATAAACATTATTCATCAGAACGAGTCCATAATAAACATTATTCATCAGAACGAGTCCATAATAAATATTTATCAGAATGGGTTCATACTGAATATTATTTATTAGAACGGGTCCATTCTAAGTGTCAGTCATCAGAACGAGTCCACACTAATTATTATTCATCTGAACAGGTCTTAAAGTGTAGCTAAACATTTAACAAACTTCTGACACGTCATAGTGACATGTCAGAAGTTTTGATTTGTGGGGGTCCGAGCACTGAGACCCCCACCAATCGCTAGAACGAAGCAGCTGAAGCGCTAGTGTGAGCGCTCAGCCGCTTTGTGTCTGTTCGGCTTTTTTCGGAAATAAATGTATCGGTGTACGGGCTCGTAAACTTTCTATTGAGCCCGTACTCCGATACATTAATTTCCGGAAAAAGCAGAACAGACACGAAGCGGCTGAGCGCTCACATGAGCGCTTCAGCTGCTTCGTTTTAGAGATTGGTGGGGGTCTCAGTGCTCGGACCCCCACCAATCCAAACTTCTGACATCTCACTATGACATGTCAGAAGTTTGTTAAACGAATGGGTCCATACAAAGCATTATCCACCAGAATGAGTCCACACTAAACGCTATTTCTCAGAACGGGTCCAGACTAAATTTCCTTCATTATCGTCTTTCTTCATTAAACAAACAAGATTTCCCATTTTAATTTATACAACAAATTATCATCTTTTTTTTTATAAATTTGAACTAATGATTTTATTTCGAATCATTAAAAGACAATAAGAGAACAACTTTCTAACATTTCGAAAATGAATATCCAAAGTTTTGGTAAAGTAGGAGCACAAGTGCAATAACTTCTGCAGTGAATATATAGCAGTTTCATCGTCATATTGATGTGCACAGTTGTTAAAGTTAGTGCACTTGCCATTTTCTGCACATAGGATATAAATGATGACATCTTATATTTTGTCTGCTCACAGACATCCATGTTTTCATTCGTAACCCTGCATGGAATCGCTGAGGTCACTGTCTTGTGTGACCTGTCCTATTTAAAGTCAAATTCTGTTCCTTCTCCACAAAGCACAAAAGAGAATTCACGACCACTTAACCCCCTCGTGGCCAAAATAAAATCCTCAAAGAGATAGATAATGCTTTCATCTTGTCCCTGGTGTGTTTTTATAAGCAGCCTGATGTATCATTCATAGGGCGGAGAGACAAAACCCACTATTTGTGTACATCAAGAATGACATTTTCCTCTTCCTGAAAGATTATTTTTGTCCATGCTGGCTGCAGTGTAACCAGTTTTTTTTTTCTTCTCCGGATCGTTCAGTCTATTATCACTTCTCCAGTTTTATTCACTTCCCAAGCGCATAAAATTATCACCCTATTTGGTTTGGATTGTGGCTCCCTGCTCTTCAATCCATTTTACGGATCTCCATGTCTCTGTGCTAGCAATCTGACCCTGTTCTCACCCATTCACCCAATTTTCACACTCGCACATATACGGAGCACTAGATTTCTTTCACCTTCTTTCCTTGCATAAACCATGTCTTTTTTTTCTTTGCCTAATTGTATCCTTTTTCATTCTTCTGAATTCGAGCAAACCAGACTCTTTGAAGAACAGGGCAATCGGGCTTCCTTCAGGTCAGATATTTTTTCTTGGAATACCCACCCCCCCATCATCTACCATCTGTCTTACTGTGTCAAAAGTTATTCAGAATAAGACAAGCAAAAATAAATGTATGTATTGAGGCTTGCCTGTGGGTACAGGTTAGGGAGAAAGTACCATCTGAAATTCAGAATTATCCATTGGGCGGAACAATTAATTGTAGGTCAGATTTTGACACAATATAACATTAAAAAAAATAAACATTTCACAATCATTTGCTATCACAGCGAACTTGTAGCTCTTGTATGTAGCTGTAATTCAGAGTCAATGGGGCAAATCCAAGTTAGAGCGTACCTGTCTTTTCCAGGGACTTTTCAGAATAAGCGGTCATATACGTGTACATGAGGAGTTACACTATTATTTTTTTAGCAGTTTTCCCCCTGCAGGCTCTATCTCTAATTCTCAGCTTTCTCTGAGCTAGTGGGCGGAGCCTAATTGCGATCATGTCTTCTATACACTGCACACAAAGAGGAGAATCCTGCTCTCCTATCCCTATCTATTACATATATAGAAGCTGCAGCAGCATGGAGGAGATTATACAGCAGTAATGAGCAGTGCAGCTGACAATCCATCACTTTGGTTTACATATAACACTTACCAGAAAGCTGCTGTTATGTCTGTCTGTGTCTTTTTAACTCTGCACCTCCTCCCCCTCTCCATAGACTTGTATTGGCAGCATGTCTGTGTCTGACTCTCTCTCTGCTCCCTTCTCCTGCTCCCCCTGCCCTCACCATAGACTTCTATTGGCAGGCAGTGAGGAGACACCCACCCCCTTCTGCAGTCCGTCAATTCTACTTTGTAACTAGGGAAGAATTTTGATTGACAACAGGGGTGGAGAGCAGATTACAGGAATAGAGACACCTAGTGGCAGTAAATTCACAAAGAATTTGCATGGATAAAACAACTAAATTTTAACAGTAAGTAAATTACAAAGATGATCAATATCAGGTATACTATTAGACTAGCATAACTTGTTTTAAAAGTATGTGTCTATTTAAGTTAAAGGGGTATTCCAGGATAGACCATTAATGACCTATGATAGCCGGGTTGTAATGCTACATTTCCCCTGGCTACCCCGGTGATAGCGGCTGGGGGCTTGAGAAGATGGACTCGGCTTCTATTTAAGAAAGGGTTTGTCTTCTTTGGACAACACCTTAAGAATTAGGCCACTCATTTATTTTTTCCCAGAAAACGCCTTTAAAATCGTTTAACTTGTAACCGGCCACAATCTTAAAGTGGTTCTACACGGGCAGATATTTTCCAGTGTTTACCACCTTTAACGAGTGCCAATCGACAAGAGAGCTTGTTGATCAGCGCTCGTTTGCTCCATACAAATGGAGCAATGACCAGGAGATTATGGAGACGAACTATTGTTACTGGGATTGTTTGTCCGCATACATTAGCATCTTGTCGGCAGCACATTCCCTGTTTACACATGAAGCTCAGAGAGGCCGACAAACGAGCGTTCGTAGGAACGCTCATTCACCAATTATTGGGATGTGTAAAAGGGCCTTTAGAAAGTGAAGGAAACCTACTGCTTATAATTAGTATACTGATTCTGTAATTACAGGATTCAATTTTCACCCCACTCTGGGTTCATTCCTTCCAAAACAGTTGGCTTAAATTCTCTGTTCAGCGGTAAAATGGGATTATTTTTTAATGACATTAGTTGAGATGATAATACCTGCTTAACCAACATATGACAAATACTGCAACCATTTCTGGAAAAAATCCCTGGAAATGAAAATTCATACCAAACCCATCTGTGAAATTTCAGATAATAATGACATTATATTGAAACACATCATCTAAAAAAAATTCTTTGGTTGCGTGAGTCAGCCGGGCACTACACCATTAATTACCTTTATCACGTCTACATTACACCCTAGGTTTTTGTAGAGGGTCTGATGACACGGTATCACCTAATGTAGACTGTACATTGTACCCCAGGTGTGGTCCTGACACTTGGTCCTCTATTGAAGCTCTGGTCTTGTTGGTCAGCAGCATACACGGATAGGCTGTGTGTGAAATGGTTGCACTTTTATGAGAGGCGTCTAATTAGCCAACACGTGAAGAGCAGCATCTGGCTCTGTGCTCGGCATTCGCACCGCACCTTCAGTTGTCGTGGAGACCATCACATGACCAGCTCAAAGCTGAAACTCTGGGGCTTGGGTCCAGATGCACTCTTAACATAATCTGACAGGGACCAGATGGGAAGCTTGTTCGGAGGGCCAAAAAATGCCAAGTTCATTGCCCTCCAAAGAAGTGAATCCCTTGCCAATCATTTCTGTATGTGTCTTCCCTCACCATTCCAGCTCTTCTGTCCTGGGGGTCTTGTGCAAGTCTAGAAGGATATTTTCCATTACAAATAACACTTGTCTTTGGGATCCTGTTGCACTAAATTATTCCCTCAAGGCATTCAGATATTAACCCCTGCCATAATAGTAGTTGAGAAAACAGAATCCTTTCTCAAAAAATTCATTTAATTGCGCCCAAAAACATCACACAAAAATAAGCAACGTTTCGACCCGTTGCAGTGGCTGGGTCTTTTTCCAGCTATTGTTACGGGTTGAAGCATTGCCTTTTTTTGTTCGATATTTTTGGGCACAAATCAAAGCTATTCATTAAAAAAGGATGCTTATTTGTTAACAACTTTTTTGGAGGTTGTTTTTTGGGAGTGGAGATCATATGATTCTTGCATTCCAACATCAAGTAAACTCTGTTGCTGTCTCAACTGGAATTTCTTTGATTATTGTCCATGAATGTGTATGCATTG
Source organism: Rhinoderma darwinii (assembly GCF_050947455.1). Lineage (NCBI taxonomy): Eukaryota > Metazoa > Chordata > Amphibia > Anura > Rhinodermatidae > Rhinoderma > Rhinoderma darwinii. The sequence goes on along the minus strand of NC_134694.1, from coordinate 25,119,363 downwards.
AAAGGCCGGATTTACACGAGCGTGTGCCTTTTGCGTGTGCAAAAAACGTGGCATTTTGCGCGCGCAGAAGGTACTTAACAGCTCCGTGTGTCAGCTGCGTATGATGCGTGGCTGCGTGATTTTCGCGCAGCCGCCATCATTATGACACTCTGTTTGTATGTTTGTAAACAGAAAAGCACGTGGTGCTTTTCTGTTTTCATTCATACTTTTTACTGCTGTTGCGCGAATCACGCGCGTTATACGGAAGTGCTTCCGTGTGCTGCGTGTGATTTTCACGCACCCATTGACTTCAATGGGTGCGTGATGCGCGAACAGCGCACACAACGGACATGTCGTGAGTTTTACGCAGCGGACACACGCTGCGTGAAACTCACGGACAGTCTGAACAGCCCCATAGACTAACATAGGTCCGTGCGAGGCACGTGAAAATCACACGCGTTGCACGGATGTATATCACGTTCGTCTAAATAAGCCCTAAGAAGAACTGTGAATTTCATTTATCATCTTGATTTTAAGTGACTTATACACATAGTTGTACAACGCAAAATCTGGAAAGGGTAAAGGACATTTACACTCCAGTCAGAAAGGGTGTGGAGGAAATAAAACATATGGATTAACTCCAAAAGGAGCTGAACTTTCACCACGTCTGCCCTTACGGCCAAAGTAAACAACCTGGTCTCCCCTGGATGCACCATGGCTATAGTGCAAGAAATGTCCTACACACCGAACCAAAACCCAGTACTGTCGTTTAATTTATTCACAAGGTCAGAAATGTAGAAGTAAAGTTATTACCTTAAATATAATTCCGGTTGTAAGATGAAACTGATAATTGAAGTCTAAGGAGCACAAGCATGGGTAAAACAAATTTTACATTTAGAGACTTGTTCTTTCATACTAACAAAAATGACTGCTTCTCGGATAAATTTACCTGTACGGCTACAATGGGTGGAAAAAAAAAGCAGTCATTTCGCCATTATTCTCATACCTATGGTCAGAATAAAACATGACCAGATGTTGATTTTTGAAAGATGAACATGGGAAATACTAATCTAGGATTTGCAAGACCCTTTATCATGACCCTATAATAGATCGGACTAGACTGAAAGGAGAATTCATGTGAAACAAGTTGAAATAAGTTAAAAATTAAGAAGCTGCAGAATAATTGTATTATTGTATTATATTTGTCAGATCCAACATCCTTCTTTTCCGCCATAGAAAAATTCAGTTGCAATCTGTGGGGCAAAGCAGCAGAAAGTGTTCAATTCTCTTGCAGCGTCACAACAGGGAAAAATAAGCATTACATGGTGCCCATTGAAATCCCCTAGAGCGAGAGATAATCTTGGCAGCCGCTTTCTGCTCTGGCTAATAAAGGAGAGCCTTGGACGGGGACCTAGTCTAGTGACTCAGAATTCCATAATAGAAACAAAAAAACAAAAAAGAGGGGCGCTCCCTAGGGCATTAACCTTTTACACCACGAGCAGGAAAAAGGGTATCATTGACCTACCAACCTGCAGGAGTTATGCAATGAACAGGTACAACTCTAGAAAACATTTTAATAGCTGCTGCACCAAACAGAGCCCCTTGAAGTCCAGAAATAGGTCAGAGGGTAAAATTGAAGGTAAAAGGACATAAACAATCGCTCCTGGCTGGTGTTCTCAGATCTTCTTACAAAAATAGAAGATTTTATTTAACAAAATCGCACAACGTGTTTCGCCATTTTATTCACCAATAAAATCTGCTATTTTTGTAAGAAAACCTTGCGGGCCTACAGATTCTGTCCCCTTCCCAACATTTGATATAAAGTCATGGCCGGAAGGGGGAATATGTAACAGACTTACGGGCTGAGCCAGCTCCATACCGTTGGCTGTGCGATACACTTCACTGTAACGGCCGGGATCAAAGAGAACTCCGATCCTGGATGTTTAACCACTAAGATGCCACAGTCAATAGCTACTACAGAATCTAAGCAAGGGGTCTCAAACTCGGCCGAGTAAGTGGGCCACATATAGAAAAAATGGGAAGTTGACGGGCCGCATTACTTTCAAATTTGATACAATACAAAATTATTGTTAATCAATTAGGTATTTGAACTACTATAACACTATATTACTATAATAATAATACTACATTACTATAATAATACCGCTAGGTTTAAAATTTGAGAGATTTCTCCACGTGCTTATTTCAACAATCCAGTTTTCTAGTTTAAGCGTCGCTAAATGCAATCCGGCGGCTCAGTTAGCAGCGTTTGGCAGACACACATGTCAAGATTGGGCAGCCCCTTTTTAGATAGTGCCACAGTGCCCTCTGCGGATGCTGCCGCAGTGCCCTCTGCGGATGCTGCCGCAGTGCCCTCTGCGGATGCTGCCGCAGTGCCCTCTGCGGATGCTGCCGCAGTGCCCTCTGCGGATGCTGCCGCAGTGCCCTCTGCGGATGCTGCCGCAGAGTCCTCTGTACATGCTGCCACAGTGCCCTCTGCGGATGCTGCCACAGAGTCATCTGTAGATAATGCCACAGTGCCCTCTGTAGATAATGCCATAGTGCCCCTTGTAGATAATGCAACACACCCCTAGATAATGCCGCAGCGCCCTCTGCGGATGCTGCCGCAGCGCCCTCTGCGGATGCTGCCGCAGAGTCCTCTGTAAATGCTGCCACAGTGCCCTCTGCGGAAGCTGCCACAGAGTCCTCTGTAGATAATGCCACAGTGCCCTCTGTAGATAATGCAACACACCCCTAGATAATGCCATAGTGCCCCTTGTAGATAATGCAACACACCCCTAGATGCCGCAGCGCCCTCTGCGGATGCTGCCGCAGCGCCCTCTGCGGCAGGTTGAGCCAGGGCCAGGCCACTCTTTTAAAAGCTTCCGACAGATTTTATTCTAGATTCCACCTCCTATTTTTCAGAGGCTCTATGGAAATTAAAATTAAAGCAATAATCGGATAGGTTGCCATGGGCAACTACTCGACTTTTCATTTATACCAGTTTTGGTATATCTCCTCCAGTGAGTACTTGTTTGCACTAAGGGCAGTCACATAAAGGTGGACATAGCTCCTTATGCCGGGGGCACGGCTATACCACTTATTAGGACAATAAACTAAATGAGTCTCAATACCTGGAGACCAAGATTACTGAGGCAAAACTAGACACAGCTAATGGCATATTGGTGGAAAGGGAGGAATTCCGAGATAATACTAAGGTTGGGAGGTTATAAAATCATGATTTACAGCATTGGAACTGGAGATAAAAGGGGTAAAAAGGGAGTTGTGCGTAAAAATGAATATGACCCTTACAGCAAGGCAAACACCAGGAGAGCATATTCAGGGAATATATATCCCTTCGAAATATAACCAAACTATAATACTGTATATCTATAACTAAAATATAGCATCCAAAAATAACTTTTACGCTTTTATTATTATATTTCATAAGGAGCTTAGAAAACAATACATGACTTTAACCCTTTCGCTGCCAGGGGGTTTTGGACATATTGCACCTCTGGTAGCCCGGATAATTTTTACACTTTTGATATGCACAAACAGAACCTAAATTTAAAAAAAAAACAAAAAAAAAACAACACACTCAACCCCCCCCATATCATATATTTTCTGAAAGTAGGCACTGGGCATGATGTGAAAATGCCACTCTGCACTTTATACACACAGGCATCTTCATGTAATTTTGTGCCAGTGAAAAACAAAAGTACCGTACTCCTCTGCCTGGGTCGTTTACAGCCATACATAAACAGGAAGAGGATGCAAGATCCCCCTCCTCTCCCTGCATGCCACCACATGCCGCCTTCTCCTTTTCCACACAGGATGAAGTGAGAGCTGCAAGTATAATCCTGGTCTTGTTTAAAGACAACATTTTTGGCTCCAGCCAGAGCTAAAACCTTTGGTAGAAAAAACATACCAGATACGTCCTTGGCTATGGAAGTGCCTCCCTGCAAAGACAAATGAGATACGCTTTTGGAAGGTACAGGGTTAAAGTGAATGTCCGCCCTGGAACACCATTTTTACTTTTTGAATGTTAATATGTAGGTTTAACATTTTGTGATAATTAATTTCTTAATATATCTTTATAGCAGTTCGGAGCACTGTTTGTTTTTAAAAAACTGCATAGCGTTTATACATTGAAGTCAATGAGAGGGCAGTATGCAGTGAGTTCCCACGCACCCTCCTTTAGTGGCAAATGCAGGAAGCCAACACGTTATCGTTTAAATATATGGCAATGCAAGGGATTTGGAGCTCTTTATCAGAAAAAAACACTTTAGCCGCTATAAAGATTCATAAAAAAAATAAGTCAGCAAAGAATTTTAAAACTAAAAACTATTTTGGGGTACATATCAATTTAAAAAAAAAAACAACAAAAAAACATTATGGGGAATGGGAGAAAGAAAACAGAAAACCCAACATTTTTTTTTGTGGCATGTAATAAAAAAATATGTTATCATTTTTTCTATGGGTCATTCCGATTGCGGTGATACTATATGTGCATTTCTTTATTAAGGTTTACGTTTCTTAAATAACAAAATCATTTTTAATGCAAAAGGGCAGAGAATTTTTTTTAAATAAACTATTATTAAACTTACATTTTTTTGTTCTACTCAATGACTTAAAGGGGTTGTTCACTACTGAACAACTAATTACCTATCCACCGGATAGGTCATCAGTATATGATCTGTCGTTGTCCCACACCTGGACCCTGCATCGTTAAGCCGCTGCGGCTGCCTCCAAGCACCGGACATACATGCCAGAAGCAGTTGGCTCCGGCCGCTGAATAGTGGCGAGCTGCCGTACTGCAGCTCTGCTCCTATTCAAGTGAATAGGAGTAGAGCTGCAGTGCGGCAGCACGGCCGGTATGCTATGTACGGAGCCAACTGCTTCCGGCATGTACATCAGCTGCTCTGAGGCAGCCGCAGTGGCTTAACGATGCAGGGTCCAGGTGTGGGACAACCACAGATCATATACTGATGACCTATCCAGTGGATAGGTCATTAGTTGTTAAGTAGTGAACAACCCCTTTAAAGCTGCGAAGATGTGGCAATAATTTCCTTGCTTATATAATGCTTTTGAAAACTTTGTATTTCAAATTATTATTGCCTCTCAGTGTATCACAAGTATTGGGCCATGCCTAAAACAAACTTTCTTAAGGCTCCTAACGTCCATGGCAAACCATTAGCACTCTGTGATTGCGTCGCAGGGCACAAATGAACTGACAGGGGAGGTGGAAATTGAGCGGAAATGGTGGCTTGGAGGCTAGAACTTCTGACTTATGGTATTGAGAATGTGCCTTCAATACTACTGGAACAATATCGGCATAGATCCACCCTCCGACAACTTTAACTGGTTGCTATGAAATTAACCCTAGAGTTTGTCTCTTTAAATCTTCAGCTGCAAAAAATATCAAGTTTGAAAAGACTAAAACTGTAGAACTGATTAGGCATCAGATTTAGACCATAAGACAACCAATATTTCAAGTGAGATCCAAATATGATAGTCTTATAATGAATGATGTCCTGAAAGGCAAATATTATTTTAACTAAGATCTTAAGGATTTAATGGGATGAGTTTTTTTGTTAAAACAATATACATGAAAAATAGAACGGGCAGGGCTTTAAAAGCTTCTAACACTGCCGTTGTAAAGAAACTTGATTTCAGGTCCGCAGCATCACTCAGGCAACGGGAGACGCACGGCTTTGAAGGTTTGGGGCATTAATTAAGGGTTTGAGAAGAGCCTACCTGTGTGAGGTATGTCGGCTTCATATTCTAAGTAGGAAGCCCTCTCTGTGGAGAGCAGGAGAGCTCATTAATGAGGCTAATTAGGTGTAAAGGGGGTAGAGCCTGGCATCAGCTGCGTCTTGTAGGAGCTAATCAATAAACTCCGTAATCTCCAGCATATACCAGCCACTGAGCGGCTCCTGGGTGATGTCGCTGAGAATATCTCCAGCACCTGAGTGCTGCAACTAATGTATAAAAATTCCCTTAAAGCTGCATTGTGACTAGTGAACAGTAAAAATGTCTGGCAAGAATGCGGGTCAGGCCTGTGACTCTTCTCATTAGGTGGCAGGGTGATTCAACTATTATTATTTTTATTTATTTATTTTTTGACGTTCCATCAAAAACTGTACAATATATGTACTATACTCCAATATGCTTCTATTGAAAAAACACACTATTAAAGGGGTGATCCGGAGAGATAAATCTAATGGCCTATCTTCAGTGTAGCCTGCTCGTTAAACCCCTTACATTCCACTGTCAATAGCGACCGTGGCATCTAAGCTGTTAGAAACAGGGGAACAGCCCCCTCTGTTGTTCCAACATTCCCCCCCAGCGGAGTGGAAATGATTGGCATGGGAGCTAACGCCATACAGCCCCCACTGTAGAGAACGCCATACAGCCCCGCCTGTAGGTAACGCCATACAGCCCCCCCTGTAGGTAACGCCATACAGCCCCCCCTGTAGGTAACGCCATACAGTCCCCCCCTGTAGGTAACGCCATACAGCCCCCCCTGTAGGTAACGCCATACATCCCCCCCTGTAGGTAACGCCATACAGCCCCCCCTGTAGGTAACGCCATACAGCCCCCCCTGTAGGTAATGCTATGCAGCCCCAATCCCCCCAAAAAATCCGACCTACAGTGTGTCCTACAAAAGGCATGTATCCCCTATCCACAGGATAGGGGATACATGTGTGATCGCTGGCAGCGATAGGGAGAATGGGGGACCGAAAGTCCCCCGAAGTTCTCCATGACTAACCTCTGACTTCTGACGTATGTGCAGCTCAATAAAAATGAAAGGAGCGCTGGTCACACATGCGCACAAGCGCTCCATTCATTTCTACGGAGCTGCCGACACAGACCCCGGAAGTCCGAGGTTTGTGATGGAGAACTTCAGGGGACTTTCAGTCCCCCGTTCTCCCTATCAATGCCAGCGATCACACATGTATCCCCTGTCCTGTGGATAGGGGATACATGTCTTTTGTTTAATGGCAGAGCGGGAAATACCTCCCTGCTCTGCCGTAGTGTTCAGTGGCATCGCGCTGTAGGAGCCATAGCGGCTGCTAGCGGAGCCTCCGACCATGGTGGGGGCCTGTGCCGGGGAGGCTACACGGGCCCCCTCATGCCGGGGGCCCCGTAGCAGCTGCTACGGCTGCTACGGCGGTAGTTACGCCACTGCCTGGAGGCCTAATGAAGGCCCCCAGGAACTGCTATCTTAGTACTCCTATAAAGCCTTGCCTACATTAGTATTGCAGTATATCGTGCAAGCGATCCAACGATCGCTGGTTCAAATTCCCTATGGTGACTAATAAAAAAAAAGTTAAAAAACAGTTTGGGGGCTGTTCTTTTTATACTGATGGCCTATCCGCAGGAAGTTATGAAGGATTGGTGCAAGAAGCATAAGGCCACGACCACTTTATAGTGGCCGTGCTGGGTTACTTAAGCTCTGCTCCTATTTACTTGAATAGGAGCAGAGCTGAGGTACGGTCGCTATACAGTGGTCACAGCCTTCTGTTTTCGGCATGACCCCTGCATAGCTTCTGGCTCCCGTATGCAGCCAAACAGCTGATCGGTGCGGGTTCCAGGTCATCATTATGAAAATACTGGCCAAAAATCGGACAACCTCCCTTTTCCCATTTTCCCTCAAACACTGTAAAAAAATAAATAAATAAACATAACTAGTATAGGCACTTCCGTAAGAAGTCTGAACTATTACAATATAACATTATTTAACCCGCACGGTAAAAGTCGTAAAAATATCAAAATGTTTCATGTACCCCAAAATGGTACCAATAGAAACTGCAGCCTGACCCGCAAAAAATAAGTCCTCAAACCGCTCAATTGACGGAAAAATAAAAAAGTTATAGCTCTCTTTTTTTACAAATTGTTTTATTTTTAACAATTCGTTTTTTCCTTGTAAAAGTAGTAAAACACAAAAAACAATATAAATTTGGTATTGCTGTAATTGTATTGACCCACAGAATAAAGTTAATATATGTTGGTATTACTGCATGGTTAAAGGGGTTTTCCACTTTCTGACAACTGATGACCTGTCCTCCGGATAGGTCATCAGTATATAATCGGTGCATGTCCGAAACACGGACCCCGCACCGATCCGACACTCTGGATGCCGCCGTGCACCAGATGTTTGGAACGGTATGCAGTAGTTGGAGCCGGAAGCAGATGGCTCCGACCACTGCATAGCGGCCGTTCGGCAGAACTGCAACTCTGCTACTATTCACTTGAATAGAACCAGAGCTGCTGTACTGCAGTTTGGCTGCTGTTCTTTGACCGGACACGCACCAATCAAATACTTATGACCTATCCGTTAAATAGGTCATCAATTGTCAGAAAGTGGAAAACACCTTTAATGCCTTAAAACCTATAAACACCCCAAAAAAAACTGAGGAATCACAGTTTTGTTCCCAAAGAATCTTCTTCCAGTTTCCCAGTACATTATATGGTACAATAATTGGTACAATGAAAAACTACAACTTGTCCCGCAAAAACCAAGCCCTCATACAACTATATTGACAAAATAATAAAAAAGTTATGGCTTTAAGAAAGTAGGGAGGAAAAAACGAAAGTGAAAATCTGAAAAACGGCTGTGGCGGGAAGGGGTTTAAGAAGGGTCTTGCGACTGGAAGCAATCTTCTAACCCTTCAAGACTGATAATACTGTGCTCCCTGCCCTCCCTCCCCAAGGGCTCTATTTTAAAAAAACAAACATATTTATATATTCTATGTTGTGGTCACAGTCTCTTTATTAGAAGGAGGGGTTAATTTACTTGATCTTTAATAAAGACATGGCCATGGCCAATTTTCTCTCCACTAATTATTGTTTCCATGTGTATCATTTATTTTTTGTTGTAGTTTCCAGTATGTAATGTTAAAAGAGGTTGTCCAAGATTAGAAAACCATTGCTACATTCTTCCAAAAACCGTGCCACACCTATCCAAAGGTTGTGTGGGGTATTGCAACTCAGCTTATTTTCTTCAATGGAGCTGGGCTACCATACCAGGCACAACCCATAGACCGGAGTGTCGGTGTTTCTGGATGAAAATAAAAATAAAAATCCCAATCCTATACAACCCCTTTAAGGGTCATTACCAAATGTGGTTTATAATCCCATGCAATGCTTGAAGAAAAAAAAAAAAAAAAAAGCATCAGGGGATCAAAAACACACAGGAGAATAAGAACGGATGAGAATCGAGACTTCCTGCAAGTCCGTTTAATTTGTTGACTGGAAGTTGTGGCGGATTCTGGGAATGAAAGTGTTAAAAAAAAAATCCCAAACATTGGCCGCTAATGCAGGCCACGTATGTATTCAGTCTTGCTCGGAAGCGCCTGCAGGACACAACACCAGTCACTCTGAACTGGCGCCAACGTTTGTGTTCACATGCTAGAACATGACACCTCTTTATTTTGCGAGGCTACATTCTACGGTACAAGAACCCTCGCTGAGTCCGGTTTATCACTACAAGATCTATTTGAATGCCTATGGCAGTATAGTGAGCTGTAATAACACAGTAACAATATGTTATGAAGCCATTATTACAACATTTACCTGTGCTGAGCTGACATAGAAGCATAAAGTATATCATTTCTTTTGTCATATAAGACATATTTGACATTGGATAGCTATGGGCATAATGCAGAATTTTTCAGACTTTGGCCGCATTCCCTAAGTACATTGGCCATACTGTATGTTCCAGAATTCTATTCATATTATACTACAGACAATATTTATTGAAATGCTATTTGAACTATGATCTGCATCAAAATTCCCTACATTACCCCCCCCCCCCCAAAATGTAGAAAAAAAAAATTCTAGTCATTCAAAATTTGTACATTTATGATGTCTCTATGGGACCCCAATGATGACTGTGAAATGCTTAAGTATAACTCCCTCATTTCAAAATGGTCTTCTGACATGTATGAGTCGCGTTTTAGAAGAACGCTATTAGCACTTTTGCTCTATAAATCTTGTAGATCTTACAACTGGGGCACCAGTACGGTTTCACTACAGTTCACTCGAAGTTATTTGGTTTAGAAAATACATTTTCAAATATCCTGTTAAGGGATTCTCAGTTAGTCGTTTAGGACCCCATTCAAAAAGGAGCATCTCCCAATTAAACAGACAGCACTTTGATCACAATGGGTACCCTGTAATACTTAATTTGCCCTGTGTTCTAGTATTAACTCCTACACATACTGCCATTAAGACATAGGAAGTACGCATTTGAGAAGAGAATTACTGGACTTCAAAAATATTAACAATTTTTTTCTTTAAAAATCTCTGTCTTATTTAAAATTCTTAAAGGGGTATTCCCATCTTATGGATCAATGTTGATGTTATCCCTAATGTAAATATAACCCACCTTTGTAAATGCCTTCATTTTCTTATGATGACGTGTTTTACAGATTATCCATGCTCTACACCCAATGTTCCATTCTTTGTTTTATTGCCATCACCCATGGATACGGCCACTGCCACAATCCAAGTGGTGGCGCTTGCGAAGTTTCCTTTGTGTAATTTTCTCTGCATCTGGTCAGGTCTTGGGAGCGCGCATAGTTTGGGCTTGCGCATTAGCATAAGTTGTTTGAAAATATCCATTTAAAGGATAAAGTTTATCTCTGAAAGAGATTTGCCATTGAGCATGGTAGACAGGTTAGACTTTTTGGCCGGTACAACGAGCGCCGATCAATGAGACAGCTTGTTGATCGGCGGTCGTTTGCTCCTTTCACAAGAAGCTACGCATGGGGATGAGCGATCGTTATTACGATCGCTCGTCACATTTCTATAATGTCGGCAGAACGTCTCCATGTTTACACAGATGTTCTGCCGACGACAATACTATTTTCGGCATTTAAAACTATACAATCAGCCGATGAACAAGCGTTTGGTCGTTCATCGGCTGATCATTGCCCGGTTTACAAAGCACAATTATCGGGAATGAGCTGTGAACGCTGGTTTGTCCGATAATTGGCCGTTGTAAAAGGGCCCTTAGTCAGGATGGTCTTGCTACCTAAAATCCTGTATAAATTTGCCAACTCTCTAATCCGGTACATGATGGCTTCTTTAACACTGTTCAAAAGTGTTTTTCAGAGAACTTATATGAAATGGAAAGACACCACGAATGGCTCTCTAAAAGTACTTTCACAAGATGGGTGAAGGAGGTCTCTCAGTCCGAAATGTAAAAATGTATTATCTGGCTGCTAAGTTTAAATTAATTTTAGAACGGGAGACCTACTCAGTAAATAAAGAACTCCTGGACTAAGGCCCCATGCACACGAACGTAAAAACGCCCGTTATCACGGACCCATAGACTTCTATTGGCCACGGGTACCTCCCCGTATGCTTACGGGAAGGTGCCCGTGCCGTTGAAAATGATAGAACATGTCCTATTTCAGGCCGTAATTACGGCAGGGCAGGCCCATAGAAGTCTATGGGGCTCCCGTAATTACGGGTGACTACGTGTGTGCACCCGTAATTACGGGAGCGTTGCTAGGCAACATCAGTGTATAGTCACTGTCCAGGGTGCTGAAAGAGTTAAACGATCGGCAGTAACTCTTTCAGCACCAGGGACTGTGGCTACCGATCACAATATAGATAAAGCTGTAAAAAAATAAAAAAAATAAAAAAGACGTTCATACTTACCCAGACCTCCCTGATTCTTCTTCCAGTCCGGCCTCCTGGGATGACGTTACAGCCCATGTGACCGCTGCAGCCAATCACAGGCCAATCACTGGCTGCAGTGGTCACATGGACTGCGCGTCATCCAGGGAGGTTGGACTGGATGTCTAGAGAGAGATGCGTCACCAAGACAACGGCCGGGTAAGTATGAATTTCTTTTACTTTTATTACGGAAACGGCTGTCCCTTCTCTCTATCCTGCACTGATAGAAAGAAGGGCTGCCAATTACTGCAGTGTAATTTTGCAGCGAAAATGTGCCAGTAAATACGGGTGGAATACGGGTGACACCGTACCCGTATTTACAGGCACGGGTCCGTAAATACTGGTGCAATACGGGTCGAATACGTGTGACCAAGGACCCGTATTTACGCCAGTATTTAGTGGTGGACAAAAATACGGTCGTGTGCATGGGGCCTGTAGGTTTGGACATAGGTCTATTTTATATCATTTAGAGTCAAGGGTTTTCTCGTGGTGCCCTTTTAGACCTTTATTTTTTTGTAAGCAGACACAAAAAATTTTCGTCCGATATAAACAGTCTTTGAGATCTTCCATTTTTGGGACATATTTCCACTCTGGCATAATCAACTTTTGAAAGAATTTTGTGGTATGTAGGATTTTGGGTTCTTGGTATTTATGGGAATTATTCACGGTTTCCAGATTTTTAAATGGTGATCTGAAGCAGTTCTTCTGGTTTAAAAATAAATTTACATTTTCAGATGATTTCCTGGTATATACAATCAGAGCCGGCCTTATGCCTGCATGTAGGGGGCGCCAGTTGATCAGGCATTTGGCGAGCTCTATATCCTCTGCTCTTGGTTACGCACTTGGAGGAGACAGGAACAGTTACAACAAGAGGGAAGGAGGAAGCTCCGCGGCGGGGATCATCGCTGTGATCTGACCTGATGTTTTCCCCCAGTACTAAGGCGGCTAGTAGCAGCCTGTACTGGGAGATGCCGAGCTATGGGGAATGCCCGTGTGCTCCGTTAGGAGCACACGTAGATTAACGGGCTGCAGGCACAAGGACCATTGCTGCCGCCCGTTAATGTATTTGGGGTGGTCGGGAAGGGGCTAAGTCTAAAAGGAAATTCACTGAAACTTGGGAGCCCTGGTTACGGCAAAATAACTAGTTGGTTTTTTTCCTCCTTTTATCGTGGAGATAAGTTGGGGTACGGGTTGGGAGAATGGTGCTAGATTTTGGAAAAATTGTTTCAAATGTCTTTTTGTTGTTAATTTGCTAATTTTGAAACTGTAAAACAATAAATATCTAAAGAAAAAAAAACTCCTTCACACACTCAAATCAATTTAAAAAATGTATACATCACAATATACAACGTTTGTTGAATGAATACACGTTCTTGCTTGAATCTGAACTGTAATATGTGTCTGTGAAAGGTTAGCCTATGGTCCCAAAAAAAGTTAAAATCCCATTCCAAGAACAGGTTTAGGGTATGTGCACACACACTAATTACGTCCGTAATTGACGGACGTATTTCGGTCGCAAGTACCGGACCGAACACAGTGCAGGGAGCCGGGCTCCTAGCATCATACTTATGTATGATGCTAGGAGTCCCTGCCTCGCTGCAGGACAACTTTCCCGTACTGAAAACATGATTACAGTACAGGACAGTTGTCCTGCAGCGAGGCAGGGACTCCTAGCATCGTACATAAGTATGATGCTAGGAGCCCGGCTCCCTGCACTGTGTTCGGTCCGGTACTTGTGGCCGAAATACGTCCGTCAATTACGGACGTAATTAGTGTGTGTGCACATACCCTTATATGTGTGAACTCTGTAAGAGTAAGATCATGGAAGGAAGATGTGTTAAGTCATGATGGACCTGCTGGAAGTTTTCGGGTGGCAGGGTATTTGCACGCTCTCCTGAATTTTATTCTGACAGCCCTGGAGCTGAAGCATCTGACAGAAAGTCATTTATTTCCTTCTTCTGATGTTTTTGCAAAGGTTTCATTAAGTACTGAAACACTATTATAATAATCAGACATGAATGTATACTCACCGCACTTCCAGTTTGATAAAACCTCATGTCAAAGTTTCTGTTATATGAAACGGTATGTGCGACACTACCTGAGCCTTTCCTTCCAATTATAGAGATCTTGGATTTTAATAAATCCGCAAATACGTTCAGCAAATGTTATTATGTAAGACAAATTATTAAATCATATCTATCACAACAGCATTCTCCCCTCAATACACAATGGGGCAGATTTACTACTGTGCAGGGTCTAGAACATTTCAGAAACGGGCCAAATTTTAGCGTAAATTGGTGCAATTTTAATGTTTGCACTTCGCTAGACACTTTTAAAAAAGTTTTTAGAAAAGGGGGTATAGTTAAGCAGGAAATGGCGTGGCTTGTCAGAAAGGGACATGGCTCAAAATGAGCCAAACGTGTGCCAAAATTCTGGCTCGAAATATGTCAAGTCAAAAGTAATATAAAGAAGAAAAAAAGCATCTAACAGGTCATGCAAGACGCGCCAAAATGATCATGCAGCATGCACCATTCTGATAAATTTGGCAGATTTTGTGCCTGCCTGATCTAAATTTGCGCTGTCTATTAGCCAGCATAAGTAAACGTGGGCCAATGTTAATGGCGGGCTGCCCATTGGTAAAGGTTGTCTTGCCAACATGGGCATACATAGGGCAAGGAGGTCCCATTATAAAGTGGTGTTTTTCTAGTGCTTGTACACATTGCCACATTCCTAACCACCTACGTTGGACAAGAGGACTGACTGGGTGCATTTTTGCCACACATCTAATTTGTGATCCTTGGATAAATTCCCCACACACTAGACCAAATGACCACTTTAAGCCAAACCTTTGCACGTACAGCTAACAAATGAATTAAAAATGATGTATTGTATTGCGTTGTCTGTTCTTTTAGAAAGTTACTTCCACGATGACCAAAATATTTTTTATTGGTCTCACAGAGTCCTACGCGTTCTAGGAAGTGATCCTCTTCATCAGAAGAAAAGGTGACCAAAATACAGAAATTCTAGCATTTGTTTCTTGCAGTGTATTGGCCTGTCAGCATTATCTTATTAATAGGAGTACTAAAATGGCAGACCCGTGGGCCTTCAATAGGCCCCCGGCTTCAATTTCAACTCATCAGCACCCCACAATCATGTTATGGGGGGAGGGATGTGGTGAGAGGGAGACCTCTCCTTCTGTCTAGCCGCTTACATGCCGCGTGCTCTATTGACTAAGGAGTTAAAGGGCCGGGATCAAAGTTATTTCTGATCAGTTATAGTGAGGTGTTCCGCAAGATTTGATCCCGGCCATTGCAGTAGGGTGTCAACTGTATGTTACAGCTGACACCTGCTGCATATGAAGCGAGATTAGCTCACGAGCCTGCTTAATACACTATCCAGCGCCTTCCGCCGTAAACATACGGTAAACAGCGTCAAGGGAAACCAGTCACGTTGAATATGTTATTCGATTTGCAGTCAGCATGTTACATAGCAGGAGGAGCTGAGCAGATTAGAACAGCAGACCATAACCTGTATTTTATTTATTTAAATCCCTGTTCACTGTGGGCTTGAGAGTCCAGTGGGCAGTCCTACTCAGTGATGAGCAGCTATCTCTGTACGCACATTCATGTACGGAAAGTGGTCAATCACTGAATAGAACCGCCCACTGGACTCTTAAATCTACAAGAACCATGGATTTAAATCAAGAAATTACAAGTTATGCTCAATTTTATCCCACAAAACCAGCTCCTCCTGCTCTCTAACATGTTGCCTACAGATGGGACAGCTTGTTTAACGTAAAATGCTCTCTAAGGGCTCATTCAGACGAGCGTGTAGCTCGTCCGTGGGACGGCCATTAAAACTATGGCCGTCACACGGACACATGTATTTCAATGGGGCCGTTCACACGACCGTTGTTTCAACGGGGCGTGTGAAGGGTCCATTTTCACGCATCCCTGTGTTTTCATGCGTCCCGCACAGGTGCACCTCGGACGTGAAAAACGACAGGTTGCCCACGCTCGTGGGAATATAGCCTTACACTTTTATACTATTTTATGGACACTGCTAACAAATCTTTTTGAAATGGTTAGTACATAAAAATTTGACATGAAATAATATAGACATGTATATTTCTAGATGGTCACCTTTATATCGACGAGGTGCTGGTTAGTAGTGGCGCTCTTCTAAGATTATTATTTAACCCCACAAAATGGCTGCCCTTGGGGTGTGTGACGTGACAGGTTTACGTTAAAGTGGTTTTCCATAGATATGGTAAAAGAAAACTCTTAGCTGTATATCCCATTCAATTTAAAGGGGTTGTCTGTCATAAGTCCCCGATGATGAACTGATCCCTTGTGGTCTGATGGAGAAGCGGCCAGTAAATCTTCATTTCCCCTGCAACGTTGCCCAATGAGCCAGCAATATGAAATGAATGGGCCGTCTGTATAATGCATGGACCACTATACAAAAGGTAAACAGCTTATAAAAGGAAAACTTGTCAGAAAAAGTTGCCTAAATCATGGCTGCTTAAAGGGGAACTACATACTCAGTCCAACTTCCTCGCAAATGGACTTATTATAAATGCTACAATTCTCTAGGTACGTGGAAGGGACTTAAATAAAAAACAAATGGCTGCTTTCTTCCAAAAACAGTGCTACAACTGTCCACAGGTTGTGTGTGGTATTGCAGCTCAGACCCTTTAATTAATCTATCTCCATTCTGTCTGTTGGGATAATTTTTTTTTATTTTTTTTTGTGTGCAAACCGAATAGACATAAAAAAGTAAAACTAAAGCATATGAATTTTGCCTGTGTTTGTTAGGGTATGTTCAAACAACCTATTTTCATCCGTTTTTCTGGTCGTAAACTACCCCGAAAAACTGCTAAAAATGCGGAGGCTGAATGCCTCCAAACATCTGCCGATTGTTTTCAATGGTAAAAACGGTGTTCCGTTCCCACAGGGAAAGCCTCGTAAAAAGAAGCGCGTCACTTCTTGAGCCGTTTTTCATTTGGTCAATAGAAAAACAGTAAAAAAAAAACGGCTGTAAAAAATGCTGCAAAAAAACGCTAGTTGCTCAAAATGCGTCTGAAAATCAGGAGTAGTTTACCCTTGAAAACAGCTCCATATTTTCAGCCAAGTGTGTGAACATACCCTTAGAAGGCAAATCTTTACTTGCCAGGTCAATATTATGCTGGATGATCAGTGGTTATGTTGAAGACGGCTTAACAAGCACCTCCTGCTTCACAGAATTTTTAAGCTCCAAGTACAGCAGGATACAAGTTTCCCTTCCATACCAGAAAAAGGAACTCAACTGCCAATACCTTCCAGCCGTCTCTGGTTTTGGGGCAGAGCTGCCGGAGTTCCTGAGAATAGACCCCCTTTAGTGTTTCAGACAAGTGCTCTATTGTTCTTTATCAGTGTACAAGCCTCATTCGAGTAATTAGCTGTCAAAGAGGGCCCTGAAAGCAGCTTAATGCTGTCCGCTCCAATCATTTTAATGAAATGCAATTCACTCAGATGTCCTGGATGCATATCTGTAATTGCATTAAGTAAAGAGGCTGGGGACATCAGGATCAAACTTCAGTCTCCGAACACTGCACTGCGATCAAACACGTTAATCCATTAGTTTTTCACGACCTGACAGCCAATTAATACTACAGCATTTCAGACACCATGGAAAGGCCTGATACTTGTGACATTATTTTTTATTATTCCTAATATTATTATATGCTAGGGGGAGGGGGATGTTTGCTAAAAAGGTGAAACCTGCAAAGGCTGCGGGATGTGATGTGATATTTCACTGCTGCCACGTAAATTTCTGTGACATTCTGACTCTGTCTGCCTTCCAGTTACAAAATAAATAAAAAAATCTAGATTTGAAATAAACTCTCAAAAAAAAAAGTATATATATATATATATATATATATATATATATACACATATATATATACACACATATACACATACATACATATACACATACATACATATATATACACATACATATATATACACATACATACATATACACTTACATACATATACACATATATATACACATACATATATATACACATACATACATATACACATATATATATACATACATAGAAATGTATATATTCGTTTCTCCAGGTATAATTCACTGTACTGACAAATTTAAATGGTTTTCCAAGAGTTTAAAGAATTATACTGTCAGTAGGAAATAGATAAAAATATAACCAATACTCACCTGTTAAATCCTCTGCCAACGCTTCGGAGGCCTCCGCCGGTCTTTTTTTTACTTTGCATCAATGACGTGCCATACATATGAGTGATCGCCGCAGTCAATCACTGACCTTTTGGCACCAGACCGCTAATGTCAGTGATCGTCATCACTGCAGGACAAGTAAACAAAGACTGGCGGGGACCACTGATTTTTTTTTATACAAAATTTCACTTACAAAAAGACTTAACAGTTGCTCTAGTGTTGAGACTGCACTTACGTGTAGAGCTTTAGGGTGCAGTCACACGTGGCAGATTATGTTGCAGAAATTTCTACGACTCAAAATCATTTCTATTCATGTGAATGAAACTTGCAGAAATACATGCACCTGCTGCAGAAACAACCACAGTCACATGAATGGAAATTATTTTCAGAAATTTCTGCAACAAAATCTGCCGTGTGTGAATGCACCCTTACTGTCAGCCAATATAATCTATGTACCTATCCCATACAATACAATATTGTTGCTATATCAATCCAGTAAAAAAGGTCATTCCCTCAATCCTTACCTCACACCTAATAGCACACACAATTATTTACATGTCAACGTGATGCATAGGACATGCATGTTTATAGGGTATGAATGTGATGTGTATTATTTGCGGGAATATGCACAATGGGAGTCATGTATCAATAGAGTAATTTGTATGACACGTTATTAACAATATAACAAAATCAACTATGCTGAATATGCAGAATGTTGCCAGAAAAAAACTCCCCCAACTAGAGTGGAAAGTTTTGAAAAATCTAAATAATATGCAAAATTCTGATAAAATATATATATATATATATATTCCTCAACATTGAAATTACAATACCGAGAAGGAAAATTTTTGGAATTGATCGATAGACATGTTAATGCAAATTATAAAAAAAATGGAAACAGAATATTCCAAACATCTTGACATTATTCAGTATCGAGTATGAGCGCCACGCACAGAAATACACGCACTTACACGACTTGGCATGCTATCAATGAGGTTATTAATAATTGTCTGAGGAATGTTATGCCACGCTGCATGCATTTGGGCAATCAAATCATCATGCATAGATGCTGCAGCTTCCTGTGCAATTGCCGACCATTGACGTCCCAGATGTGCTCAATGGGAGACAAGTCCGGAGACGCTGCAGGCCAGGGTAGTACGTTTAGGCCACGTGGGCTGCTCACAGTAGCACGAGCAACATGCAGCCTGGTGTTGTCCTGTTGAAAAACGGCTTCTGGGACACTTTGGAGAAATGGCCGTACCCCTGGTTCCAGGACCAAATCAATGTAACGCCGAGCTGTTAGTGTACCCGAAATGAAGACTAGAGGGGTCCGACTGCAGCACATTATGCCACCCCGCACCATCATCCCGGGAGTAGGACAGGTGTGACGTCCCTTATGAAGGCCTCTTCATGGCGTTGCAACTATCATTGCGCTTGAGACAAAAGCGGGACTCATCACTAAAGAGGATAGATCTCCATTCCAGCCCCGATTGCTGTCTTGCTGTGCACCATGATAGCCTTTGAGAGCGGTGGCGTGTGCTCAATACACAATACACCTGTAGCTGGACGTCTGGCTCGTAGTCCAATGTCGTGCAAACGCCTTGTGATGGTTTGTATGGACACTGGTTGCCGCTTTAGGCTTGGGATGTCTAATTTCACTTGTAGTACAGAATGGATCAATATGTGCCATTCTTCCAATCAGATGATCCGTCCATTCAGAGGTTTCGCCTCTGCGCACCTCTTGCTGTCATTCTTGTTCATTGTTGTGATCCCAACCTCCGGGACACACAACGTTGAACAGTGCTGACATCTCGGAGTGATAAACCAAGGTCTGTCAGTTCTAGGATTCCGTCCTACTTAGTTTGTAACAAGTGGTGATAACGGACACGTCGACGAACAGGAGACATCGCACAATCAATCATCCCACAGCGCTTGATCAGATTTTTGAGGTTTCACGTGGCAAAAAAAAAAGTTTGCTTTCAATCTGGAATTTACCCCTCCCCCCAACACACAGATTGGAGCTCGGTGCCTGAAAATGTAATCATTTGCAGATCTTAGCGACACTTTCTTCGACTTGCATAACCTTAAGGCCTGCCTTCTTGGTGTTGCAATTTTAATGTTGAGGAGTGCATATATATAAAAAAAGAATTTCTTGCTCTGAATTTTGTATATATTATATATAGATACACTATGTACATCTTCACACGGTGTGTTGTATCTTAAGCAATTAAATATTGACTATATAATAAATGAATATACTGTGTGTTTCAATTCCACACCATTTTCAAGATATGTACTGGCTGTGAGTGAATGGAAAGCATTCTATTTTACATTCAGTTTTATTCAGTCTAAACAACCCTCTGTGATCTACGCTCTGTTCTGACCGGAAAGTGTGGCACAATGTATGAGTGTACAGAGATGTAATTTGAAGCACCTGGGCCTCGATGCAAAATCAGTAAGGCCCTGTTCACATCTGCATTCAGGTCTTCGTTCTTCCACTCCATCAGAGGAGCAGAACAATGAAAATACCCAAAACGCCGATTCCGTTGAATGGTGGAAACAACCTGGCCTGAAGGAAGCCATTCATTGACGGGTCCAATCAGGATGTCCGTGGTTTTACCGAAAACAATAGTGCAGCGTGCTGCACTATTGTTTGCAATCTAATCGGCTGGATCTGCTACAGAGGCCCCTAGCAGAGCAGACGTGAACAGGACCTAACAGGGCCCCCCACCTACTATGTGCCATTTATTATACTGGTGACACTATGTAGTAGAGGGACCAGGGCGCGATTGCTACGTTCCTGTGAGTGTAGGTGAAATCGATAAGCCTGGAGATCAGGCTGTTTAGGTTATTTCAATAGCAAACATTTAGTATCTCCCATACACAGCCTATTACTAGGACCAACTAATCAAAGAGAAAAATCTCATAGTTTATGGGCACCTATATATCAATCAGTTACTGATCAGAAATGGCTACATCAAAGATTTTATTTACCCCAGGGTGTGTAGGTGATAGGTCCACTTTAAAGGGTTTTGTGATAGATATGGCACAAGTACAGGCTCTGTATTTTCTGTATCTCTCATTCATTTTTAAAGGGTTGTCGGACTTCTAACCACATAACAATTCCCCTGATGATGAGCCGATTGTGTGGGGTTCTGTTGCCTTTTCATTTGCCCTGCAACATCGACCAATAGGCCATCTTTCTAAAGCACGGACGAGCTGCGTCCTCCAAATCCAAACCCATTCAGCTCTCCGCTCTGGTTAATGAAGGGGGATCCTGAGTGGGGGATACTCCTCTACATGCACGTGCCCTATGGTATGGGTTATCTACAGCAGACAACCCTTCTAATGGAGAGTAACACATTTGGAGCTATTTCTAGGAAACCTGGCACCCCAGTTCAATGGGCACGGCGGTCAATAATGGGAAACCTCTTTATGTAGTAACAATCATTGCCAACTAAGGTTGGATTGTGTAGAGTTGTAATTATCATCTGCTAAATAGCTACAATGTATCCAATCGATTAATTAAAAGAATAACAGATTTCATGTTCTCATTTGTATTCCCAGAAAAACATGCAAAAACCTATAACTACGTCTGACGAAATCTCAAATGGTTAAACAGTCTTTTCTTTTTGTTTCAGCTTTTTGGAATTAATTCTGCTTCTTCCTCTGTCCTCCCCACACAGAATCCCAATTATAAAAGTACTTTTTAACCTAATTATGAAACAGTCTTTGATAAAGGAGGGCAGCATGCAGCATGGCCAACCTATGAGAACATGCCCCCTGGATAAGAGGCTGCACACAGATTTCAGGTCAGCGGTGACTTTGAGATTTGACAAAATTTAATTAGACTTGGGCACAGTAAATGATGCCAGCACTGCAGACTATGTGGCTGAGAGGCAATTCTATTGTATCTACTACTTAATGGCTAAATCCATTTCTCCTGGTCACTGAACTCAGAAAAGAAAAGTTGCTTGGTCAACTGTGTAAGTGTGCAGAGGAATTCTGGGTAAATGGGTTTTTCAATCGACAAAATGTCGTATTACTCACAGTTATTTTCATAGTTTGTAAAGATTGGGGTGTAAGATTTATATATCAAGAGGAACGTTTAGAAAGCCCCTCAAACACACGGGGGTCGGGGTTTGACAAGGATACGTTTATTGGCTGAAGGAAGTAAATTGGAACTTGAAAAGACATTTTTACGGATATCTCAAAAGTACAACTTCAGTAATAAAAAAAAAATGCAGCTTACAAAGTCTGTATTTTACTGTGACCTCAGAGGAAACGAAAAGTGTTCCCTATAGGTACACACAGCTGTCAGCAGCATCGGACTAGGCCCACCAGCAGTAACGCTTCTAAGGGCCCACCCTCCATCTATACATAAAATGTGCACAGCTTTTAATTTAATCGTAATCTTTTATCATTGCACACAGGACATATCATGAACAAGGTCTAATAAATAGACCATAGTGGCAAGTGATTGGGTCCAAAGTCAGCGCCAAATTGGGTTGCCTTTCACTGGATCTTTTGGGCCCTTTTGTTTTAGGAGCCCATTGTGTCAGATCCTAGATCAACTGCAGGATTCTCTGGCACTCTGGTGGGCCAGTCCGCCCTTGGCTGCCAGAACGAATACATAAAGTAAGTGCCCCTTTTGGAAACATTTGAACCCATACTGTATAATGGAAAACTACATTCAGCAATCCCTAATCTACTGGATAACAATTACTAAAACGCTTTATTCCATTGATTGTCCCTTCTGGTAATTCTCAAATATATAGTCTTAAGCAGCTCAAGAATAGAGCTTAAATTAAATTTTTAACACAGTACTACGTTGTTTACACCATTTTAGATGTAGATACAGTGCCTTGTAAAATGATTCACCCCTTTGGTGCCGCTAACTCTATTAATCCCGGTGATCATGTGACTGATCACATGATCGCCCGTTTGCAGTTAGTGGGAGGCTGCTGCTGGGTCTAACTAGACCTAGCACAGTCCTATCTGTGACAATAGTCAATGAAACAGACCTGATTTCTCCTGTAACTGGGGCTGCTATGCAGATACAGTGAAAATGTACGGTATATCAACAAAATATATAAATGGACACTAACTTTTCAAACAAATTATGCTAATCTAATAGTATACGTGATATAGATTAACTTTATAATTTACTTACTGTTTAAAATGAAGTTGTTCTATCCATGAAAATTCTGTGTGAAGTTACTACCACTGGGTGTCTCCCTTTCTGTAATCTGCTGTCCACCCCCTGTTGTAAACCAAAATCTGTCCTTAGTTACAGACGGACTGCAAGAAGTGTGTGTGGTGGGTGTCTATTCATTGCCTGCCAATACAATTCCATAGAGAGGGAAGGGGGAGCTGGAGCAAAGAGGGGACACAGGCTGCTGGTAAGTATTACGGTCTGACCCCAGTCCTGAATTCTCAGCTGTACTGCTCATTACTGCTGTATAATGTCCTCCAGGTTGCTGCTATATTATATATTGATTTGATATAGATAGGAGAGCAGGTTTCTCCGCTCTCCTGTGGGCAGTGTATAGAAGACATGATAGCAGTTAAGCTCTACCCCTGCGGAGGGGAAAACTGCTAAAAAAAAATGCTGAATACGACTTATATAATGGTCAGAAATAGTGTTATTCCTCATTTACACACAGATGATAACTTATTCTGAAAAGTCACCTGAAAAGTTAGGTAAGCTTTAAATAATAAATTCAACTAATGGCCTTTTCTGACCTTTGAGGGACAAACCATAATAATAAAAAAAGTAAAAGTAAAAATAGCAAAAACAAATTGAATAAAAATACACACATAAATTGCCCCCCCCCCCAAAAAACGTATATGTAATATATCAACATTTATGGTAGACACAGACTATACTATTACTATAAAAAAATAGCTTAAAAGCAAAAAAAACATATTACAACTTATAAACATAAAATACTGAAAAATAAAAATGTGTATTAATGAAAATGATAAATAAAATAAAATAAATAAAAATGATTATTAAAATAAATCTGCATGGTTCATGAAAAAAAATTCCCAAAAATCACGTCGCTAGACCAACACATGAAAAAGTTAAAGCCATTTCGCTAGCGGGTGCTAAAAATGTCTGGTCCTGAATCGGTTAAGGGGAAAGATCTTAGAATGGAATAGACAAAGCTCAGACCTCAATATAACTGACAATTTATGGCATGACCTAAAGACTGCTGTACAATAACACAACCCATCTAACGTGAAGGAGTTTCACCTGGAAGAATGGCCAAAATTCCCAATGTCTACATATGCGGAGCTAATAGAGAAATACCCCAAGAGACTTACATCTGTAATTTCAGCTATAGGTGTCTCCACTAAGTATTGACTTTCAGGGAGTAAATACTAATGACCAGTAACTTAGTGACCGCCAATACGCCCCTGCTCTCAGGTACAGGAGGTAGCGGAGGGCTGGGAGTAGACCTGCTCGAGCGGGCGAGATCGAAACCAACATCGATCCCACCTGTTTAACCCCTCAGATGAGGCAGTCGATAGCGACCGTCGCATCTGAGTGGTTTTAGAGGGAGGGGGCTCCCTCTCTCACCCCACAGGCACACCCGCAATGCGAATGTGAGGGTGCCGATGGTTTCTATGGCAGCCTGGCAGCCGGGGGCCTAGAAGTATTGCAGGGTATTATAAAAGCGATCAAATGAGTCCCCTAGTGGGACTAAAAAAAATAGTAAAAAAAATTACGTTAATAAATAAATAAAAATCCCAAGTTAAAAATAATTAAAAACCCACTTTTTACCCTTACAAAATTCTTTATTATGAAAAAAAAAAAAAAAAAGAAGTAAAAATAAATACACATATTTGGTATTGCCGCGTCCGTAACGACCCCAACAATAAAACTATTATTATTATTAAACCCGCACGGAGAACGCCGTAAAAAAATAAATAAAAAACAATGCCAGAATTGCTGTTTTCTGTTCGACCTGCCTTCAAAAAGTTTTATAAAAAGTTATCAAAAAGTTGCATGTACTCCAAAATGGTACAAATAAAAGCTACAAGTCGTCGCGCAAAAAAACCAAAACCCTCATACAGCTGCATTGTCGAAAAAATAAAAAGTTATGGCTCTTAAAATATGGCGACGAAAAAACTAAGAATTTTGTAAAATGTTTTTACTGTGTTAGGGCTTATTCAGACGAACGTGATATACGTCCGTGCAACGCGCGTGATAGTCACGCGCCTCGCACAGACCTATGTTAGTCTATGGGGCCGTGCAGACTGTCCGTGAGTTTCCCGCTGCGTAAAACTCACGACATGTCCGATATTTGGGCGTTGTTCACGCATCACGCACCCATTGACTTCAATGGGTGTGTGAAAATCACGCGCAGCACACGCAAGCACTTCCGTGTGACGCGCGTGATTGGCGCAACAGCAGTAAATACTATCAATGAAAACAGAAAAGCACCACGTGCTTTTCTGTTTACAAACATACAATACAAACAGTGTGTCATAATGATGGCGGCTGCGCGAAAATCACGCAGCCGCGCATCATACGTGGCTGACACACGGAGCTGTTAAGTACCTTTTGCGAGGGCAAAACGCACACGCTCGTGTAAATCCGGCCTAAGGGTAAGGCCACGGTGGGTTTATGTTGCGTTTTTAAACTGCAGCAAGTCATTTTTCAATAGAAGTCAATGGTGAAATTTGTGTTATGGACAGACGGCTGCTATTATATTACAATGTGCTTTTTGTGCAGTTAACTGCATCTTCATAATGTCCGACTGCATACAGTTAATGATCGCGCTGCCAAAGTTGTCGTGAAACTGCTTGCGTTTTTGCGAACAGTTCTGCAATGCCTTGTAATGAACTATATACAGGAAGCACCTCACAAGCTTCAACACGGGTGACAACTATGTCCATCAATTATTTCATTTAAAAACACAACAGAACTGCAGCATTAAAGAGACAAAAAACGCATGCAGTTGACCGCATGCGGTTTTCAACCGCAACAAAAGCGCATCAACGACGCACCGTATGGCCTTACCCTAAAAGTAGTAAAACATACAAAATCTATATACATTTGGTATCGTCGCAATTGTAACGACCCGCTCAATAAAGTTATTATGTTATTTATACCACAAGGTAAACGGCGTTAATTTAAGACGCAAAAAAAGATTGGCAAAATTGCTGGGTTTTTTTCTATTCCCCCCCCAAAAAAATGGAATATAAGTTAATAAATTATATGTACCCCAAAATGGTGCTATTAAAAAACTACAACTTGTCCCGCAAAAAAACAAGTCCTCTTTAAATGCGACGATGGAAAAACTTAAAAAAGCTTGGTCATTAAGGCCTAAAATAGGCTGGTCACTAAGGGGTTAAAGTTCTCTGTTTTTTGTCTTAATTATTGTTTGTGTCATAGTAACAAATATTTTGCACCTTCAAAGTGGTAGAAAGTTGTGTAAGGGGCCTGTTCACATCACCGTTCATGTCGGAGGTTTCCGTCGGGTGAATACCCACAAAGGAAAGTGAAACTGAAACCACAGCTTCCGTTTCAGTTAGCGTTGATATTAATGGTGAAACATCGCTAATGGTTTCCGTTTTAACGACTGAATCAATAGCGGAGTCGACTGCGCTATTGATTCCATCAGAAAAACAGAAATCTGTGAAAACTGAAAAAACGGAAGCTGTGGTTTCAGTTTCACTTTCCGTTGCTGGGTTCACCCGACGGAAACCTCAGACGGAACCCCAGAACGGAAAGCGAACGGTGATGTGCACAGGCCCTAAATCACATGGTACAAACCCCAAAAATACATATTATTCAAGGTTGTAATGCACCAAAACAGGAAAAACATTAAGGGGGAGGGGAACTACTTTCCAAAGGCAGTGTACAGTTCACATAACATGACGTGTAACTTTACTTATCTTACATTGATCCTCAGTTACGCCTCATGCACACGAACGTATTTTTTTCCTCCCGTAAATACTGGCGGAAATACGGGTCCTTGGTCACACGTATTTGACCCGTATTTACGGACCCGTGCCCGTAAATACGGGTCCGGCATCACCAGTATTCCACCCGTATTTACGGGCACGTTTTCGCTGCAAAATTGCACTGCACTAATCGGCAGTCCCTTCTCTCTATCAGTGCAGGATCGAGAGAAGGGGCAGGCCTTTCTGCAGTAAAAGTAAAAGAAATTCATACTTACCCGGCCGTTGTCTTGGTGACGCGTCCCTCTTTCGACATCCAGCCCGACCTCCCTGGATGACGCGGCAGTCCATGTGACCGCTGCAGCCTGTGATTGTCTGCAGCGGTCACATGGGCTGAAACGTCATCCCAGGAGGCCAGACTGGAGGAAGAAGCAGGGAGTTCTGGGTAAGTATGAACGTCTTTTTTTTTTTACAGGTTGATCTATATTGTGATCGGTAGTTTCTGTCCAGGGTGCTGAAAGAGTTACTGCTGATCGTTTAACTCTTTCGGTACCCTGGACAGTGACTATCCCCTGACATCGCCTAGCAACGCTCCCGTAATTACGGGCGCACACACGTAGTCACCCGTAATTACGGGAGCCCCATAGACTTCTATGGGCCTGCCCGTGCCGTAATTACGACCTGAAATAGGACATGTTCTATATTTTTCAACGGCACAGGCAACTTCCCGTAAGCATACGGGGAGGTACCCGTGGCCAATAGAAGTCTATGGGCCCGTAAAAAAGTGACGTAATTACGGGCGTTTTTACGTTCGTGTGCATGGGGCCTAACAGCATCTTTTAAGCTGGATTCACACAGGATGGAGATGCGGCAGATTTTCCATACAGAAAATCTGCAGCAGATTAAAATCCAAGACATGTGAATGAGATTTGAACAAACCTCATCCACATGTTGCTGAACATTCTCTGGTTGGAAATTAGAGGATGCTTATTCTGTTCTGGATGTTCAATTCGGAGTTCAGCCTTTTCACTGAAGAAGGGGTGAAATCGCAGCAAAATACGCACATAAAACGTACAGAATCCACTGCAGAAATGCTG
Organism: Rhinoderma darwinii; assembly: GCF_050947455.1. NCBI lineage: Eukaryota > Metazoa > Chordata > Amphibia > Anura > Rhinodermatidae > Rhinoderma > Rhinoderma darwinii. Next base: position 25,091,431 of record NC_134694.1, on the reverse strand, counting down.
AGGATAAACGGCAGAAAATCTGCATCATTTTCGTTCTTTTTGAATCCAGCCCATTCAAAATTCTGCAGGCTGCTGTTTAGGCCTCATGCACACAAACGTATTTTTTCCCTCCCGTAAATACTGGTGTAAATACGGGTACTTTGTCACACGTATTCGACCCGTATTCCACCAGTATTATGGACCCGTGCCCGTAAATACGGGTCCGTTGTCACCAGTATTCCACCCGTATTTACAGACCTGTTTTCTCTGCAAAATTGCATTGCACTAATCGTCAGCCCCTTCTCTCTATCAGTGGTGGATAGAGAGAAGGGGCAGCCATTTCGGGCAGAGTTTCCGCAGCGGAACGCAGCAATTGTAAGTGAAAGAAGTTCATACGTACACCCGGCCGTTGTCTTGGTGACGCGTCCCTCTTTTGACATCCAGTCCGACCTCCCTGGATGACGCGGCAGTCCATGTGACCACTGCAAGCTGTGATTGGCTGCAGCGGTCACTTGGGATGAAACGTCATCCCGGGAGGCTGGACTGGAGGAAGAAGCAGGTAAGTTAACTTTTAATACTATTAACTCCAGCGGTAGTCACTGTCCCGGGTACTGAAAGAGTTCCTGCCGATCAGTTAACTCTTTCAGCACCCTGGACAGTGACTATCCCCTGACGTCGCCTAGCAACGCTCCCGTAATTACGGGTGCACACACGTAGCCACCCGTAATTACAGGAGCCCCATAGACTTCTGTGGGCCTGCCCATGCCGTAATTACGGCCTTTTTTACGTTCGTGTGCATGAGGCCTCAGTGTTTGTACTGGTGATTTTTCAATTTAGGCACAGTAGGTTTCCCACCTCGAACTCTACTATAATCTGATGTAGGAAAATCCAAAGCCGACCATACATATGAGATGATCTGTCGGAGTAAATCTACAGCTTTCTTTCCGGACTCAAACATTTATGCTCCAATTGGCCGAGCATTTGTGTTTATTTCATTGGAGAGAGGGATAAGATGATGTCAGCCACCTCTGATAGCTCCTTATAGCCATACAACATGCCCGATCCTTCTTTCACATCCATATTAGTTCTTTTGGCAATCTGCAAGTTTGAAAGGAATTTATCCAATGCTTTGGTTAGTACAACAAAGACCATTGCATTATAGGAGCTCAGCTGAGCTCTGAGGGGCGTGTCTGTCTACACACTGTCGACTGGTTCCAATAGCAACTAGCAGAAATATAAATGCATCTCTGAGCTACATTGTAATACATAGAACAAGTCAGAATCACTAAAACAAAATATTTACAAAATGACTTGATGTTTTAGGCAGTTGACTGCATGCCGATTCTATTTCTTTTTGTGGGATGCAATAGACACTGCCTTCTGAACCCCGACTCAATGGCAGATATTTACTAGGCAGTGTAGGCCAGGTTTGATGACGAGCAACATTTTAGCAGTAAAATTAGATGAGAAAAGTGGGCGTGGTCTCCAAAGGACACATATTTTAGGCCACATTTCTTAGGTGGAATAAGAGGAAATGGCGCAAAATTGGATGTCTACTCATAGATATAATTTCCTCACTGTCAGACTGTTAAATGCCAAATTTATTAAGAGGTGTGCTCATTTTAATAAATTTGGTAAATATCACGCTAACTACCTCCTAGGGCTGGGCAATTAATTGGAATAAAACAGAAATGGAAATTAAGCGCAGATGACTGAGGTCCATCTTGCACATTTCCGTTTGCTCTGGTTTCAACTGTACCTGCGTCCTCAGGATGCAGATACAGTTGAATCCCAAAGTAGAGCAGGGAACCGTATGTTCTCTCATCTACTATTTACTGCATAATGCAGACCGCCGCAATGACGTCACTGCCTCGCGCCTGGTGTGCTGTGCCGTGAGCAGCTCAGCACGCATGTATTCAGATCCCGCTGCCCTTCTGCCATATACTGGCGTTTCAGGCAGCTTATTGGTCCACGGTCTCCTCAACACCTGCCCCATTTACTTCTTGTTTAACCTCAATGACTGCCCCAATAGTATATACAGGGATGATAGGGGTTATAAACAGGAATGATGGGGGTTATATGCAGGGATGATGGGTGTATACAGGGATTATGAAGGTAATATACAGGGATGAGGAGGGTTATATACAGGGACTTCCATCATCCCCCCATATACCAGTCCGCCATCATCCCTGTAAATAACCCCCATGATCCCTGTATATAACCCCCATAAACCCTGTGTATAACCCATCATCCGTGTACATACCATTGGAGCGGGCATTGTCCGCTTGCTGTGGTGCATGGGCATTGAGGCTAAACAAGATGTAGATGGGGCAGGCATTGAGGATGCTGTGGACCAATAGGATGCCTGAAACGCCGATATATGGCAGAAGTCCAGCGGAATATGAAAATATGCTCCCAGCCACATACCGAAGGAGCAGAGGGATCTCCTCCACTCGTCCTTGGAACGAGGATGGGTAAGTATGTTTTTTTTTTATTAGGCACTATTGGGGTTGCATGGGGGCAGTTATAGGAGTATTATACTGTGTGGGGCAGCTATGGGGGGCATTATACTCTGTGAGGGGCAGTGTCAAAGTGTATATTCTATACAATAGTATACAGCAGGCTCAGGGGTTCTAAATTAATTAAATAGCGTGACATGCAAATAGGGGCGCGGCATGCAGAAAGAGGTGTGGCCCAAAAATCATTTATTAATCGTAATTAAGGTTATATGTTCAATTAATCGTGATTTTGATTTAGGTCATAATCTCCCAGCCCTATTACCTATTCTATTTAAACTGGCGTAAAAATAGTCAGTCTTATTTAATCTGGGCGAATGTCCCTATATGAATCCACATAAATCCGAGCCCTTAAGACTCTGCCTGCTTTGTTGAATATAGTATAACATTCCTTCCATCGTACGGTTTCCATGATATAAAAGTGTTATTTTTCTTTCTGCTGCACATCATACTGTATTGAAGATCAAGTTTTGATCATCCTGACATCACTTGGAGGATTACACAAGCTCCAGACCCCAAGGACCGTGTTAAAGCAATCTTCCCTTTATCCTGTCGTTAGATCAAAACAGGAGTACACCTGATAGTGTTAAGCCGAGACCCCCGGGGCTACAGGTATAACAAGTCATTAACTGACAAACCTGTACAGTACGCGCCTCACATGTACAGCGACAGATGGGCCAACGGAAGCCAACATAATCACCTTGATAATCCCTACAAATGACTTTGGCAGGTTACAGAGATCAGATGGTCCTGATTTGTGTTACTTTAATAATTACAGAGCATGGAGGAACATAAGAGGATCAGGTTCTACCTAGAAAGAGTTGCTGTGCAGGAAGACACTTTATAAGGGATCATTCTTAATTGTCATGTCATTTCTACAGTATTTACAACTTTAGAAATAACTTTTTTCTTAGATGCTATTTACCTATATGTGCTTATGAGTTCTATACATTTTTCCATTCCCACTACAGTATGAGGATGTGTTAGAAAATACTGAACTCTATCCATACAGGTTTATTTATTAAAAGAAACCTTCCTCCAGGATATGTATACTTTATATCAAAGCTGAACTAGCGGGTATCTAATAAATGACCCCTGGGTGTCAGAGTCCTACGACCAAATCCTAAGAAAGCGGATTCTACCAGTCAGAGTGGGCTCACAAACGGAAGAGGGATTTGTGCCAAGATATTTTCAAGCTCTCTGATAAGAGGAGCACAATTTTACCCCTTAATAGTTCAGTGTTATTAGGATATCTGATATCTGTAAGATGCCCAACGTAAAATAACACCCTGATGACAGGTGTAAGGTGTAACAGTGGGATAAATGGAAAAATGATTACTAAGGGTCCTCTTACATGGCTCGACGTGGGCCATGTAAACGAGAGCCGATCAACAAGAGCGCTCGTTTGCTCCTTTCACAAGAAGCTATGTATGGGGAGGAGCGCTCATTACTACGATCGCTCATCCCCATACATTTCCTTCATGTCGGCAGCACATCTCCCTGTTTACACAGAGGGAGATGTGCTGCCGACAACGATAATATTTCCTGCTGCATAAAAGATACAATCAGCCGATAAACGAGCATTTCTGCAAACACTAGTTTACCCGATAATTGGGATGTGTAAAAGGCACCTAAACCTTTGAAAAGCAAATATTTTTTTTTTAAGAAAAAGGTGTCAGTGTGTTTTGTGTAACTTTCTAAATACTTTTTTATTAAATATTCGTTTTACTTTTTGAGATACAGCTGCTCTGTATTCTCCATACAAAGCCGCTGTATCTAGCGCTATTCACTGAATCTGCCTGTCCCGTGGACCTGATGGGTTCCATGTCGGCAGGTCCTTCGTGTCTCTAACACGCAGGAGCTACCTGTAAACTATCACTTTTAAGTTATGAACTTAGATGTAATAGATAACAGGTGGATCCTGCGTGTCAGAAAAAGGCAGGACCCGTTGTCACTTAATCCATCAGTCCCGCAGACCTGACAGGTACAGAATTTAGCGCTAGTTACAGCTGCTCTATATAGGGAATACAGAGCAGCCATATCTCAAAAAGTAAAACAAATTTTTAATAAAAAGCACTTACAAAGTTACAGAAAACACACTGATACACCTTTTTATAAAAAAAATAAAAATATAAAGACACTAAACCTCAAGTCCGTATTATTATTTACTGTGCACAAGAATGTAGTCCATTGTTATGTCACGGTTATCAGCCAATTTAGGCTTTGTTGGAGAGGCTAAAGGCTCTTTTACATGGTCCAATGATGAAGCAAACTAGCGTTCTTATAACTGCTTGTTCCCGATCATTGCCCTGTGTGAACAGGGCAAAGATCTGCCGATGGACGGGGAAACGCCCGTTCATCGGCTGATCGCATCTTTTATGCAGCACAATATATCATCGGTCAGCAGCACATCTCTCTGCGTAAACAGGGAGATGTGCTGCTGACATGATGCAAATGAATGGGGACGAGTGATCTTTCGTCCCCTTACTAAACGAACATTGCTCCGTTTAAAGGGAGCAACAAGCGCCGATCAACAAGCTGTATTGTCGATCATCGCTCGTTTTAAAAGTGCTACACATGGGCGATATCTACTGGTGTAACACCATCTTAAGGGTGGATTTACACGAACGTGTTTTTCATGCGTGTTTTTCATGCGTGTCGCACGGACCTATGCAAGTCTATGGGGCAGTGCAGACTGTCGGTGATTTTTGCGCAGCGTGAGTCCGCTGCGTAAAACTCACGACAGGTCCTATTTTTCTGCGTTTTTCGCCCATCACGGACCCATTGAAGTCAATGGGTGCGTGAAAATCACGCGCACCCCACAGAAATACTTCCGTGGGACGTGCGTTATTCGCGCAACAGCAGTCAAAAGTATGTTTGGAAACACAAAAGCACCACGTGCTTTTCTGTTTCCAAACATCCAAACGGAGTGTCATAATGATGGCGGCTGCGCGAAAATCACCCAGCTGCACATCCTATGTGATGACACACGGAGCTGTTAAGCGCCTTTTGCGCACGCAAAAACGCACACGCTCGTGTAAATCCGCCCTAACAGTAATGTTTTTCAATGGGCTTAATAACGTCTGGAAGTATATCTGCCCCAATGAGTCAAACTTTATCCCATATTTCCAGTTCTGAGAACATTTACATATACTATATATATATATGAATGAATATTACCAGGTTTTGTTTTCTTTTATTATACACATTTATAAGTTTTCTACATTGTCTTTAGTGCTCATTTAAAAGTATTTTCTAGAACTAGTGGAATATGGATTATGTAATAGAGATTTTCACTGAAAATCTGCATCAATTTACAGTACAATACATGTGGATGGGATAATAATTAAGGACTGTGGATTTTCTAATCCGCAGCATGTCAATTGTGTCAATGATTTGCTGCAGATTTCACCCTTTGTAACACATAGGGTGATATCCGCACTGCATGTAATACATGAGTATGTCCACACGGATTTGCTTTGAAAGTGGATTCAGCCTTAAAGGGGTTTTCCAGGATTAGAAAAAAGGGTCTGTTATTTTTCCATAAACTGAACCACTCTTGGGATGTGTCTGGTATTGCATCTCAGCCGCATTAAAGGGGTATTCCCGACATAGACATTTATGGCATATCCACAACTGTTGTCGTATCTCTCGTTGTACAGAGTAGAGAGAGTCGTGCACGTGTGCGACCACCTCCCCACCTGGAATCAGCAGCTTGCGACTGCCGCACACGGTAGTACGGGGGTTGGATGAACTCGATATAGGTGCGGGTCCCAGAGCTGTGACTATCCTGTGGATATGCAATAAATATCTGTTGGGAAAACCCCTTTAACATGAGTTGGGCTGAACTGTACTACCAGACAGATCAATTGGCAAATGTGTTCTTGGTCCGTTTTGATTGCATGACCCCCTTGCTGCAAGACAACAGTTCTTATAACTCTTAGGTATGTTCACACGCAGTGAGCAAAAACGTCTGAAAATATGGAGCTGTTTTCAGGCGAAAACAGCTCCTGATTTTCAGACGTTTTTTTAACAACTCGCGTTTTTCACGGCCGTAGTATTTTTATTACAACACAAAAGATGTAGGTTTTATCCAAAAATTAAATTTTTTGATAGAGCCCCAACACCGGACCATATTTACATCCACCAACAGCCTGAAACTTTCTAAATGAGGGATTTGTTAGACTCAATATTGCGCTTAGTGAAATACTTAGTGAAATAAGTAATACATAATTGCTAATAATACTGACCACATCGATATTCACCACTTGAAATAATAGGGGCCGCTATTTACGCAAGGGACAGCAGAGGAGCCTGTGGCTGGATTTATACAACTATCTTCCCCTTAATGAGGTCTTAAAGGAAAGTATAATCTTTCATTATCTTAACCAAATTCCCTTTAAGGCAACAATATGCTCCCCTCTGTCTGTCTTTATTTTAATTGGGGTTAGCTACGAGGCTAGCTGGCTTCAAATGCTTTGTTTACTGCTCCACATATTCATAGCTAAAGCTGCAACAATAATGATTTTAATAAAACCATAAAAGATACATTGTATCCCAGAATAAAGAAAGAGAACCAAAGCAATTCACAGTAAGAGGCTAAAACGTAAAACAAAACGTGTGTGTATGTGGCGATCTACTCCATACAATAGACAAGAATGTGGCCAAGAAGACCTTGGATCAAAGTCCTTTTAGTACAGCAAGGCATATCATTGCCGAAGTATCCCGCTACCCAATATATATGAATATAAGAGCTATATACCTATTGCAGGCTTGTGGTCGGCTGGCACACTTCCCAAGGAGATAGTTAACCTTTCCAACATAGAAGGGTCAACCAAGAACAGCTCTCCACCGAGGGAGCCAAGGAATTCTTACCAGAAATGATACTGGATCAGTCATAGATTGTACAGGACACATTGTTCAGACTGCTGTGCAACATTTCACCCCTTTGCTCTCTGCTCCGATGCCTGGGAGATCTGTCATATCCCAAAATCAAACCCAGGCATAAATTCAACCTGCGAAACCTGGCAGTACATAGAGCACGTACAAACCCAGGCATGGGAGAGGAGGAGGCCTTGCTCCGAACGCTTCTGATCCTAGACCATACCTATTTATATCCATTCAGCTCTGAATCTGTCACAGTGGAAACCAAGCCAAATAAAGCAAAAGGGTGACCCTCTATACAAAACAGACTGCTATATTTCTCGATCAATCTGTAAATGACGAATATAGGAAAATCGGAAATGCTGTCGTAGTTGCTTTGTTATTAGTAGGGCTTACGCACAATGGCATAGAGCCTGTACGGAAATACACAGAGGCCGTACAGCTGGCAGAGAAGAATACCTCTCTATATATATATATATATATATATATATATATATATATACACACACACACACGGAGTCCAATGAAACATGCCTCAGATTTCATACAGAGTTTTTTTCTGTCAATTTCATACGAAGGCGTACAATGTTATTTTTTTATGTCTGTTTCCGTTTGATTGTGACCGAAAAAACCCTGAATATGCCTCCATAGAGAATTGGGGGCAACAATAGAGGCCCTACGTACCTATATAGCAGCCATGCGGGTAATTATTGAAAGGGCTACTCTAAAAAAACATCCACATCAATGGATGTGATAAGAAAGAAATGATCAACTTACTGGTGGTCAACCAGTTCATTCGAAGAATGACTTTTGTAGTGAATGAAAATCAATATGATGAAGCACGGCCTGTATTTAGCTACAGCTACAACTTTATATAACTGACTTGTGACTAGAACAGGTCTCTGTGAACTATTCAGATTCTCTTATAATACAGAACAAGTGACCCCCATTTCATGCAGCTCTCGTAGGTACGGACCACCACTGAGAGCTCATAGGCCACACTGTCACCTTACTCTTTTTAGGAAAAACTAGAATTAGAGAATAGTTAGATAGGCAGGGAGGTGCCACACATGACTAACATAGGGGCACCACATATGCCAATAGTATATGTTATGCACTGTGGGAACTATAAACATTGAGGTGACCACATAGAATTACTAACTGTATTGCATTGCCGGAGCACCTATATTTATACAGTTTATACTTCATGGACTCTACAATCAATGCCCCATCCCTAATTCTAAAATTTTCAATGAAAGAAATGGGCTACTTGGAGATGTCAGCATCTGGTGGTCACTAATGGACTATTGTACAGGAAACTACCCCCTAACACTAAACAGTGCAACCATCTCAAAGTCCATTTGTAACATGTCCCTTTCAATGTCCAGAGTGTACTGCAGAACTCACAACAGTTGTATACAGTTTTAGGCTTTGTTCACATCTGCGTCAGGACTACGTTCATGGGTTCCGTCTGAGCTTTCCGTTAGGGGAACCCATGAACGGAATCCAAACTGAAAGAAACGGAAACCATAAGTTTCCGTTTGCATCACTATTGATTTCAATGGCAACGGATCCAGTGCATATGGTTTCCATTTGTAACCGTTGTGTAAGGGCTCTGTCGTTTTGACGGACTGAGTAGCGCAGTTGACTACGGTATTGATTCTGTCAAAACAACGCAACCCTTACACAATGGTGACAAACGGAAACCATTTGAACCAGATCCGTCACCATCGAAGTCAATGGTGATGCAAATGGAAACCTATGGTTTCCGTTTGTTCCACTTTGGATTCCGTTCATGGGTTCCCCTGACAGAAAGCTCCAACGAACCCATGAACGGAGTCCCGACGCAGATGTGTACAAAGCCTTAGATGCAAATTTTGTGCCTGTGATGGTCTCTATGATAAAATTCACAACAATTTTGACATGCAGCAATCACCTCAAATTGTAAATCTAAAAGCAAAATCCAAAGTTGTTGTGGTCACTATAGAAATACATTTCCCGATTTATGTGACTCAACTTTTTAGGACGGAGATTATTGCTTGGCTCCTAAATATGACAATATTTCTTCCTATTACGAGGCAAACTAGACTAAGCTTTTAATAGGATGATCACCATACATGTCCTGTGGATGGGTGATCAATGTTAATTGAGGGAAAACCCCTTTAAATAACAATTCTGGAGCATCTTTTCTAAGAACTTTACATAGTGCCGTTCCTCTTTAATTCCTAATAGAAATGTATGAATAAATTGACATCTGGGTGTTACCGGTTGAGGGTGTGTCCCCACACAGACTGACATTGTCCAATCAGTGCTGACAGACTGTGTAGTGACACACCCAGTTGTCAATTTATTTATAAATTACTAGGAGGAATAAGAGAGGAATCGTTCAATGCAGAATGGTTATTTCATGGGGAATACAAGTACGGTATTTACTAAAACAGACATGTAAAGGGAGGAGACAGGGTCCTCTTTAAATTAGTGCAAAATCTTTTTAAGAGTGCCTACTACATGGTAAATCCAACCCACTGTATTTTATTTGCATTTATTTTAAAAATTTTATTTTTGTAGAGGGTTTCAAATACATAAATATAGATACATTGGGGGTTTTCCCCCACCATAGTAAAATAATATATTTTATTGCACATTTATTTTAAAATACAATGACATTTATTTCATATATGAATTAGAATATTTTTCTCTGCACTTTTTTACTCATTGAATTGATGTAAAATTACAAAGACACACAATTTGATGAATAAGGTTGACACTTAAGACCGCAATGATAATAAATATAACAAAACACAAATGGGACTTTAGTTATGATATATAAATCATTATATAGGAAACAATGGGGCTCAAACACAACAAAGCAATGAAACCTTAGAGGTGCAAGCAGTCCCTGACTGATCTATTAAACAAAGGGTGAGAAGTCTCCATAGACCCCCTGTATAATTCATTAACACCAGGATACATAGGTAGACTAGCCTGCTTTATATGCCATAATGAGACAACTCGCATAGCCCAATTAAGGCTGTCTATAATGTATCAAATGTTGTCATCAATGAGAATTCCCAAATGGTTTAACTCCTCATATTCCCAGTTAGAATTGTTTTCTTATCTATCTGATCGCTAAACAAGGAGTATTTTATTTGGCCCTAAAGGGCAATCTAAAGACAACCGTTTCTCTGCTCCAGGGGCCGTCTACACTGGTAAACCATAAACATTTTTAGGACATAAAACACTTGGATATGCAGATGTACGTTACATTAACGACTTGGTCCGTCTTTGCAACTATGTTTTTTTTTATTGCTCCAAATCATTGAAAAATGTATAAAACATGCGTAACTTTTAAATAGTCTTGATTCAAAAGTTCTTATTTTTGGGTCTACGGCTCCTATGCTGTAAATTATAACGTTTATTAAAAAGATGGAGGGGAGCTCAAAACTAGTGCAAATTAATCAGATTTCAGATTTTCTTAAAGGGGCATTTCCATAAGAAGTGATGGCATATCTTTAGGATATCTCAGTGGGATAAACCTTTGTATTTTCACACATGAGTGGGTCTCACCTTGCCAGGTAAAGGCACATTTACATGGGCCAAAAATCGGCCCAACAAGTGTTCGTAAGAACGCTGGTTTCTGATCATTGCTCGTGTAAACATGGCACGCTCGTTTATCGACTGATCAGATCTTTTATTCTGCCCTAAAAATAATTGATGTCGGCAGCACGTCTCCCGATATAAACAGGGAATGTGCTGCCAACAATATGCAAACTCTACGGGGACCGAACGATCGTATTAACAATCGTTTATCCCCATACAATTTGCATCGCCCTGTAGAAAAGGGCCTTTAAACGAGCGTTAAACAACTTGTTATATCGTCAATCGGGGCTCATTTTGGGCAGTGTAAAGGGGCTTTAAAAAGGTTATCCCACCAAAATAACTTATGACCAATACACAGGATAAGTGATAAGCGTTTGATCACTTCTGGGACCCCCACCGATCATGAGAAAAGAGGGTCCATATGCTGAATGGAGTAGCGGTTACACATGGGCGCTGCTGCTCCATTCATTCTCTGCTAATGAATAGCCAAGCGCTGTACAAACAGGGGACTCGGGACCCCCGTTCTCATGATAGGGGGTACCCCACTGATCACGAGCAGGACCAGAGTTCCCTGTTTTAAAGGAGCGGCGGTTCCGGATGTGCTTTGCCGCTTCATTCATTCTCTGCCAAAGACAGCCAAGTGCTGTACAAACAGGGAACTCTAAACCCCTGTTCTCATTATTGGGAGCGGCTCCAGCGGTGGAATCGCCAGCGATCAAACACTTATAGGTGATCCCACCAAAACAACTTAACACAAATGCTTCTTCTAGTGTGTTTGCCCTGTATCAACATATTCAAAATGATCGTAACCATTGTTGAAGCCACCAAAAATACCACTGTGTGTATTATTTCCATGTCCATTATTTCCATGTCCAGCTTTAACATATTAGATATATTAAGATATAAAATGGAAGGTGACAGGTGTGATACAACTAAACATATGTATTATTAACAGAATTTCCTCTTTCCAAAATTGGTGCTTTTAGGTTTATAGCATGAGCTGCCTTGACCTATGCCTTATAAGCATACAGTAACTCCTCTAACAATGTAGTTATATTTTATATTGTTTTATATGATTTCACAATTTCTCGAAAGTTCCCTTCTGTACCAGAATCGGGAGAAGCGCCTCGCCTATAAAGTTCCTTGACTTATAATAGGCCACCGGAAGGAAGGGCCCTTTCATTCCAGAAATAGAGGTGATGAGGGTGTAGAGGTCAGGATCCCTAGTGGCATCAAAGTGGAGCAAAATCTACCATGGCTTTGTAAAACAATCCAGGAGAGACGACTGTAAAAGGCTTTGCGAAGGCAAGTGACAAAAAAATGAAAACATTCACCGAGCGAAAACGCAGACAACAGATGGACCAGACATTGCTACATTTCTAAATCTGGGTATAAAAATAACTGGAATATCACACATTACACGAGAAGAAAATTACTCAAAATGAGCATGTATATAATATACATGTGTCTGTGTGTATCTATATACAAGCTCATAAACACCCTCTCCTGACATGTCTGCTTTAGTAGAAACTGGTATTCTACATGAAATACAATGCTGGAGAACCCTTTCTTAGAACTCTGCATTGTGCAATTCCTCTGTTATTCCTCCTGAAAATGTATGAATAAATTGACAGCTGTGAATCATTCCTTTTGTCATAATGGTATATACACTCGGACGCTGTCATCACTGATTGGTGGGACAGTGTCTGTGCCGAAATTTGCGTCAAATCCACATCCCAAGCATGTGAATGGGGTTTCCGCAACCCGTTCACGTGCAGCAGAAATTTTCCGAACAGATTATTTTTCCCGCCGCAGAAAAAAGTAGCATGCCACTTATTTCAGGTGGAAACACGGAAGATTAGCCGCATTGAATGAAAATGGAGCGAATGCTTGTGCTGATATGCTGAACACACAGCAGGACATCTGCAGCAAATCCACGGCAAAAATCCGAGGATTAGCCAAATTTCTGTCATGGAAATACAAGTTGGATTTTAAGCCAACGTGTTAACAGAGCTTTATAAAGTACTCACTAAAATAGACATGTCAGGAAAGCTGATAGATCCTCTTTTAGATAATTAATTTTAGTATCACAAGGAGTTTTTACCGCTTAAAGGAGTTGTCTCACGGCAGTTACCGGTATATATGGAATATTCACAGGATACGCTATAAATGTCTGATAGGTGCATGTCCCAGAGGTGGGACTCGAATCTATCTCACAAACGGTGGTCCCTGAATAAGTTTCTGCCTGGTTAGGCGGCCGCTGCATCCAGGCGGTTAAGGTGGTCGGATTTGGGAAACAGCCAAGCTTGCGGAGCTACGCAGTTTCAGTAACTCTCATAAAAGTGAATGGGAATTATGAAAATAAATGTAGCACGGCGAGCTCATTTCTACTGGAGTTAAAGAGGCTCTGTCACCAGATTTTGCAACCCCTATCTGCTATTGCAGCAGATCGGCGCTGCAATGTAGATTACAGTAACGTTTTTATTTAAAAAAAACGAGCATTTTTGGCCAAGTTATGACCATTTTTGTAGTTATGCAAATGAGGCTTGCAAAAGTCCAAGTGGGTGTGTTTAAAAGTACAAGTCCAAGTGGGTGTGTATTATGTGCGTACATCGGGGCGTTTTTAATACTTGTACTAGCTGGGCGCTGTGAAGAGAAGTAACATCCTCTTCTCTTCAGAACGCCCAGCTTCTGACAGTGCAGATCTGTGACGTCACTCACAGGTCCTGCATCGTGACGGCCACATCGGCACCAGAGGCTACAGCTGATTCTGCAGCAGCATCAGCGTTTGCAGGTAAGATCGACTTACCTGCAAACGCTGATGCTGCTGCAGAATCAGCTGTAGCCTCTGGTGCCGATGTGGCCGTCACGATGCAGGACCTGTGAGTGACGTCACAGGTCTGCACTGTCACAAGCTGGGCGTTCTGAAGAGAAGAGGATGTTACTTCTCATCAGAGCGCCCAGCTAGTAAAAGTATTAAAAACGCCCCGATGTACGCACATAATACACGCCCACTTGGACTTGTACTTTTAAACACACCCACTTGGACTTTTGCAAGCCTCATTTGCATAACTACAAAAATGGTCATAACTTGGCCAAAAATGCTCGTTTTTTTAAAATAAAAACGTTACTGTAATCTACATTGCAGCGCCTATCTGCTGCAATAGCAGATAGGGGTTGCAAAATCTGGTGACAGAGCCTCTTTAAATTGACAGCATAGATTGGCTGTTTCCGAAACCCGACCACCTTCACAACCCGGATGCAGAGGCAGGAATGGGTTCGGAAGACTCCCGTTCTTGATAAAGGTGCGGGTCTTATCAAACATTTATGGCATATCCTGTGGATATGTATAAATGTCTGTCGTGAGATAACCCCTTTAGTTAGAAACACCAGCTTAATACCATGGAAGGTATTACATGACATGTGAAATACACACAAGTAACAGACCGTTCAAGGCTTCCATTATCAATGCATTCATTGTATTCTTTCCATTAGAAACAGAAGATTTAGCCGAATTTTAGAAAGACAAGTAAAAAGAAATTGTAAAAAGTCTAGCACAAAATGTAATTTTGTCTTTCTGCCGCCCGAGATGGCAAATTAAATAATGCTCCTCAACCCCCCTCCCAAAAAAACTAAAAAGAGTTGAAAAAAGGAAAAGAGTGTTGAGCACAGGAAACAGAATACAGGTTTTCACTCCAGCCCTGAATATTCTTCTACTTATATATGTTGCATCTAATGATCACCTTATCGTATCACAACTCTGCTCACGCCTTCTAAACCCCTTAGGACTTGTCCACACACAACGGAACTGTTGCAGAAAATTTCTGCAGCAATTCTGTTGAAAGTCAAAGACTCTCCGCTGCGGCAAAAACGCACTATTTCCTGCAGTTTTTACGGCAGAAAATGGTGCGTATTTCGTAGCGTTTTTCACAATTTTTAGGAGGAGACATTTTCTCTGAAAAACACAGCAATTCTGCACACTTTCCGTAGCCGGAATTGACACGCTGCGGTCCAAAAAATATGCATCGCAGGTCAATTTCTGCACAGAATTTTTACGCAGCATGTGGCTTAGATTTGTTAAACTATGCTGCTACTGTATTCTGCTGAGTTTTTTCCAGCCGAAATTCCGGCCGGAAAAAACGCGGCAATTCGGCAGCATGAGTCCTTATGGTTATACCTTAAAGACAACACTGACAACATTCATAACACTGCCAGACTCATTGAAATGCCAATGTCAGCAACACCGTATTCCTCATAGTGCCCACTTCATAAGGCACAGCACACTTATGCCGGCTATACACTTAAGATAGTGGTCGACCGAACGATCGTTCGGCTGACAGCTATTCTTCTTGAATCCCCCCATACGCATGCACACTCGGCTCGACCGAGCGTGCATGTGATTTCGTTAGGGAGAAGGAGTAAAGCTGCTGCCAAACTTCTCTGGCAGTGGCTTATCTATTTGCAAAAAGAAAAGAACTGGGCATGTTGGAATTCAACAGTCGGGACACCACCATAAAACATTAGATGGTTGGCCGGTCCCGCCGAAATCGGCGAGTTCAGCCGACATACATCTAATGTGTATGGCCAGACTCACTCAGCAGACAGGAAGTTACATGTGGGCAACCAATCAGTGGCTGTGTCATCCGACTCCTCCTGTGACTATATTCCATTAGAGTGCTCACTTCTGCTCAGGGACTATTTGTCCCTGCTTTTAATGCACTATTATAATAAAATTAAATGAAAGCACTACATGTCTAGTATTTCTAATAGCAGTGTAAAACTAAAAACACACGTCATTGGTCACGGCTCTTAATTGGAACGGGTCGTCTAATCATAGTCAACCCCTTTAATATGAGAGTTACTAGGGCAATCAGCTTATTGTCATTGGTCTGGCTCCTGGGACCCCTGACAGAAAGCAAATTTTTATATCGGTTGCTCGTTTTCCCTGCAGTGGCCACTACAGGGGAAATGTAGTGTTACACGTGGCCAATCAAATGATTAACTGTCCATATGATTTATGGACGGACCAAGTCCGCCAGCATGAGAGCTGAAGTTTAATAGCGGTTCTCTATGATGTTCATAATCCCTAATAGGGCAACCCATTTAAGGTCATCTTTTAAATGTTATCTTAAAACAAAGTCACTGGGTGCACCCGCACCCAATTACATGGCCCTCCAATTCCACAAAAGACTTCGAATAGATATTAACCATCATTGTTGTGCTAAACGCAATGATGTTTCTGTCAATTTGCAGAACATAATTGGGTTAATTATTGGTTTTGACGTGTATGTATTATTGTGCCAGCATTAGAAGAGTCGAGAATCCTATTCTGCACTAATTTCATTGTAGCCAAAGAAGCCAGTAAACCCATAATTTGAATGTCACTTCTATTATTATGCCCTTTGTACGCAGCCTCTTGATTTTTTACATATTTGCGTTAATCTAATCTTTTAAGCTACTTATATCTTCAGCTAGGAATTCTCTCGGCGGATTCATGGCTTGGCATGTCTATTTCTGTGCTATGTATGGCACTGCCCGGGTAAGCATCGTAACATTACAGTGTGGATGCAATATTGCGGAAGGTCCCCAGCAAACATCTGATACGCTGAGACACCCGGTATTTCATTAACATTTTCCCAGAAGGCAGTTGAAAGTGATGCTGTATAAAGAGCCTTACATCGCAAAAAGCTTCCCCTCCCTCCCAAAAGCCAAAGCTCATTAGTCTCATTTTCTACCTCCGCGTTGCTAGCGACCAGACTATGATTTCCTACATCCCAAATGAGAACAAATGGGCTTTTCCTGCACAGTCATTAAGGGCAGGGATATTTGTTTTACTATAAGATCTGTGATGCTTTTTAATATCTTGTCATTTGTGGCTGGTCTTCCATCAGAATATGAATGTGATCTTTCCACTGTCCTGTAAATTGTTTAGACTCCTAATGTTCTGAATCCCTCTACTCTGCAAATTTGTTTCTTTTATTCGGCAATATCTCTTATGGAGTGAATGTCACATAACTGCCCGACTTGTTATATTTCATTTATTAAGTAGAAGATGTAATAAAATATACAGTGATTTGACTGACACGGGAACTTCATTAATGATCACGTTCATCAATGCAAATTTCACTGAAAAAAATGGAAAATTAATGCACAAAAATTGCATATTCACTTCTGCTGAAATGTTAACTACACGGAAATGTATTCAGTATGTGGCTATGTTCGCACAGGGTCTTTTGCTGAGTTTTTTGACGCGGAAACCGCGTCGCAAAACTCGGCAGAAACGGCCCGAGAACGCCTCCCATTGATTTCAATGGGAGGCGTCGGCGTCTTTTTCCCGCGAGCAGTAAAACTGCCTCGCGGGAAAAAGAAGCGACATGCCCTATCTTCGGGCGCTTCCGCCTCCGACCTCCCATTGACTTCAATGGGAGGCAGGAGAAAGCGTATATCTCGCTGTTTTATGCCCGCGGCGCTCAATGGCCGCGGGCGAAAAACGGCGCGATAATTGCTGTTCACACGGAGTATTTTGGGGGAGGAATATCTGCCTCAAAATTCCGTTTGGAACTTTGAGGCAGATATTCCTCCCCCAAAATACTCCGTGTGAACATAGCCTAAAGGGGGAAAAAAATTCTATATTAGTTAGAGAAAAGTAACTTCTTGTATCTAACTTAGTGGAAATAACCTAGGAAATCTATTGCTCGCCAGGCTTTGATCAACGGAGGAGGAACATGAGCGTGGTGGTGTACCAAGAGCACCAATGGGAGTGAACCATCACCGATCAGCATTTTATAGCATCTTTTCTCCAGGACCTAATTGTTTTCCTCCTCAGAAACCTTCATACAAAATAAGAAAAATGTATAAAAAGGGAAAAAATATTTTACTTCTCTATGTACAACGAATGAGGATTGTGCCCCCTGCTGTGCAAAGTGACATAATCATGGGAGTATATTATCCACATCTGCCTATACCCTGAAGGAGTTAATGGATAATGCAGTCACTTGGTTATGTCACGTGATGGCGTAAACATAACCTCAGAAGGACGACATGTCATCTCAACCTTATTGTTTACATACAGCCGCACCCTTAGCATAGAAAGGACCAGAAACCCCATTAAATGGTGCCTACGGTTTGGAGGTACACATGATTTTCTTACTAGCAAAACTGCTTCTTATTGAAGCAAAAATAGTCAGATACTAGAAAAGCACAGCTGTGGGGGAACCAAACTAGTGTATGAGCAAAATATGGACCACTATTCCCAGTCCTTAGTCCTAAAGACTGGTTAGTATGCAGGCGGTCATCTATATTTGTACTGCTGGGAAGATGGAAAGCAGTTACAAAGAGTGTCTCTAGCTCTGGAGGACCCAGGATGTCCATGCATTACACGAGCGGCCCATTGATTTTAATGGGCGACATGCAATTCTTAAAGACTACGTGCACCTTTGAATGGCATTTTTGTTAGTGTGTTTGGTATAACTTTATACATCGTTTTTATAAAAAAAATATTTTTACTTTTTGAGATCCAGCGACGAACTTAGATGTGATAGTTTAGAGATGGATCCTGTGTGTCTCCCGCTGACATTGAACCCGTCAGTCCGGCGGATCTGACGGATCCAGGACTCCGTGCATGATACAGCTGCTCTGTATAGAGAATATAAAAGCAGCTGTATCTCAAAAAGTAAAACTAATTTTGAATAAAAACTATTTATAAAATTGGACCAATCACAATGACTGACCTTTTTATGAAAAAAACAACAATTTTTGGCCTTAAATTAATTGTTGGGGATTCAAGCAGTCGGGACAATCTGTGATAACCTTATAGTTAAAGAAGACGTCTAACAAAAATAAATTATCCAAAGTGGACAACCCCTTTAAGGAATTGTACTTTGCCTTTAAGTGACAGGAATGCTGTATAATGCCATTGTCTGTATTTAATTTCATATACAATTGCTATATTCAAGTCACTTCAAATGAAAGATAATAAAACTGCATTACATGAGCATTGAGTTAACCAGATGGGTGATGGATTATGACATTTTAATGGGGGGTGCAGAACAGTATTAAAAAGTGGATCGACAACTTTTAGGTGTTGATCCTTCAGGAAGACAAGAAGCAAAATAAAATGATTCTACCATAATGTATCCTGTCAGCATAGCCGGCCATGGATACGTTCGACCAGTGCAGTCGCACAGGGCGCCAGTCGCCACACTGCAAGAGGGGTGCCAGCAGGTGTGTGTATCACCGCGCCGTTGCAACTACCAGCGGGGATACACACACTAACTGCAGTCGCCTTTCCACTCGGGCGCTTCTTAACTTAGTGGCCGTCGCTACCGCTGTAGCAGCCATAGCGGCTGCTTGTGGTGACCCCGGGCATAAGGGCGGTGGCACCGCCAGCTGCTGCTATAGTGGTAGCGACGGCACTATAGCAGAGCAGGGAGGTAGCAGAGCAAGGGGGCTGTGTAGTGCTACCTACAAGGGGCTGTGTGGCGCTACCTACAGGGGGAATCTGTGAGTGGTGGGCTGATGGTCATTCTACTGTGAGTGGGGGGGCTGATGGTCATTTTACTGTGAGTGGTTGGCTGATGGAATTTTACTGTGAGTGGGGGGCTGATGGTCATTTTACTTTTTACTGTGAGTGGGGGGCTGTTGGTCTTCAAGTGGTTTCCGCCTCTGACCTCCAATTGAAATTAATAGGAGGCAGAAAATACCTGCGGCGCTCGTTTGGAGCTTTTTTTTTCCTGCGTCTTTTGCATTCGCTTCAACAGCTTAAGAAAAAACACAAACGTGTGTGAACATGCCCTACGAGTGTAATGCTTGTTCTTAGCCGTTTTCTGTATTTCTCTAAACAATTTTTGGTAGGGGGGCCCTGAGCAAATGTTATTTTCCCAATGCTGCCTCGGGTCTGAAAAGGTTGGGAAACTCTGTACTACGGTCTACAGGATCCCGTCATGGAGCAGCTCAGTTCGTCATGGGAACGGGCCTAGGTGAGTACAATTTTTGTTTTTGTTTGGGGGCATTGTCTACAAGGGGGAGGTGGGAGACTGCATGGCACTGTCTACAAGGGGGAGGTGGGGGACTGTATGGTACTGTCTACAAGGGGGAGGTGGGGGACTGTATGGCACTGTCTACAAGGGGGAGTGGGGGACTGTATGGCACTGTCTATAAGGGGGAGATGGGGGACTGTATGGCACTGTCTACAAGGGGGAGGTGGGGGGCTGTATGGCACTGTCTACAAGGGGGAGATGGGAGACTGCATGGCACTGTCTACAAGGGGGAGGTGGGGGACTGTATGGCACTGTCTACAAGGGGGAGGTGGGGGACTGTATGGCACTGTCTACAAGGGGGAGGTGGGGGACTGTATGGCACTGTCTACAAGGGGGAGGTGGGAGACTGTATGGCACTGTCTACAAGGGTGAGGTGGGGGACTGTATGGCACTGTCTACAAGGGGGAGGTGGGGGACTTATGGCACTGTCTACAAGGGGGAGGTGGGGGGCTGTATGGCACGATCTACAAAAAGGAGGTGGGGGATTATGGCACTGTCTACAGGGAGGCTATATGGCAAAATCTACAGGGGGAACTACGTGGACATTATACTGTGTAGGAGTACTACAGGTGGCATTATACTGTGGGCACAATTAGAGGACAAAATACTGTGTATTTTTTCGCACAGGGCGCCATCTATCCTAGGGCTGGCCCTGCCTGTCAGCACCTAGATTTGAATCAGCAGTGTCTTGCCATTATGGATTGGTATTACCCTTCTTGTAAAAGGCAGTCCTATGTAAGAACCGCTGTATGTGCATGACCACAGACACAAGAGTGAACGATCTTGTAGTCAGAAAGGGTAACTATTTCAGAGGCAACTAGTTGGATTCCATAATAAATCATTTGCAAAGAGCAGTTTGATATCTAGATGGGATATATGATTGTGTACATCTGCCAGCAGTGCGGGGGAAAGGAAATTAAAATCACTCTTAGAATAGAAAGAAATCTTCAGTACATGACTGTGCCTACTGAACAGACCCTAGGACTAGAAAAGGGAAAGTAGATTTTCTAATTTTGGTGGAATAATTACATCTTAAATTGTCAATAAGAAGAGAAAACTGCAATTCTGGCTAATTTATACATGAATATTTAGAGAATGGGTCACATTTTGGAACCTGTTTGGATGTTAACCCAAGTACCACTATCGCACTGTTATAAATAGAGAACTAACGCTACAGTAGCACTGACAGTAGTGAACGTTCCTTTACTGGCCACTAGGTGGCATTCTTGGGAAAAGCATGAACACCGCCTGCTAATTCTATGTAGAATGTGTTGGTGCTTTTCTTTGTTTCTTCTAATGAGAATATCTTAGAAGTAAAACAATTAACTAATTATTTATACATTTACACATTTTATCTATTTGTTGTTAACGGTGACTGCAAACAGTCATTTTCCCTACAAGTTCTACTCGTAGTCACTATACTGATGATTTCTTATATATTTTACTCTGGGACATCCAGAACTAATACTGATAATGCCAAAGTCAACATTTCCTCTATCTCCAGCACCGATATTCTCTTACCGGTTACCATTGAAACAGTATGGCTCCCATTATACGTCACCTAAGAATTAGGGCGATTGAAGAAAACACAGATGAGAATTTCCTATATGACCCTGTAATACTTCCATTCTACCAGCTGGGTATGACTACTGCATACATATTGTAGATCTAGCCTTTTGTGGACAATTTGAGGGATATTAATCAAAACCAAAGGGAAAAGTGAAGTAATATCCCATAGCTACCAATCGGATTTCAGCGATCATTTTTCCAAAGGCTCTTTGCAAAATGAGAGCTGAAACCCGACTGGTTGCTATGGGTAACCGCTCAAAAAAAAGTATACCACCCTATATATATTTATTTTACGATAGTGGCTTACGAACCATGTATGCAACTGTATGGCACACGTCAGAGGTATACACTGGGAGTATTTCCCGAAGGATATATCACACAGATGACACCAAATGAAGACCACATGCAGATATTTCCTGACCAGGGAAACAAGTGTCAGAAACCG
Source organism: Rhinoderma darwinii (assembly GCF_050947455.1). NCBI lineage: Eukaryota > Metazoa > Chordata > Amphibia > Anura > Rhinodermatidae > Rhinoderma > Rhinoderma darwinii. The sequence continues at coordinate 25,069,400 of NC_134694.1, read as the reverse complement.
ATCGTAATGTTATCATATATCAGGAGTATACGCAGGCGTACTCAAAGTGTCATTCGTCAAATGTGCGTAATTGAAATATACTCTTTGCCGTACGTATCTTTGACTGGTATGCCTTTTTTTTACTTAGTTGACTATACTTTCCAATGCAAGTGGATGCTGGGAAAAAAAAAAAGTATAGGTTTTATTACAACGGGCGTCAATGGCAGACATATGCGACTGTAGAGGCATTAGTCTGGAGCATATGTCCGGCAGCACTCTGCAAATGTGAACAGCGAGCGTAATGCCCGAGCATGATGTGAACAGGGCCTTAGTCAGATCTATTTATGGTTGTCATTATGGCTCATACAGGGGATGTTATCCCTGAATCTGCTGGTTTATGGAGTTAACCCACTAATGTATACAAATTTACAATTTAGATGCCTAGAAAAGTTGAGTCACAATGTTCTTTTAACATAATTTTTTTATATTTACATACAAACGAATTTAAATAATAACTAGTTGAAAGAAAAAAAAATTATATTAAGGCCTGTTCACATTAGCGTTCGGGTTCCGTTCATCAATTCCATTCAACCTTTCCGTCAGGGGAACAGATGATTGACAAGCCGAACGGAAACTATCGCTTCTGTTTGCTTTACCATGGTTTCAATGGTAACGCTTCCGTTTCAGTTTGTTTCCGTTGCGTAAAGTTTCCGCTTTTTCATGGAAACAATAGTACTGTCGACTACGCTATTGTTTCCGTGAAAAAAAAACAAAAAAACAGAAACTTCACGGAACGGAAACAAACTGAAATGGAAGCATTAACATTGAAACAAATGGTAATGCAAACGGAGGCGATAGTTTCCGTTCTGCTTTCCGTTCATCGGTTCCCCTGAAGGAAAGGTTGAACGGAACCCGAACGCTGAAGTAATCAGGCCCTAATTGAACTTCAGGACGTTATGACACCTGTTTGACCCATTTTTTAATTCCTTCCAATCGCTGTCACAATGAACACCATGTATAACAATACTTCATTGCCATCCGATTGGATTTCTAATGTAATCTAGCTGAAAATTGCTGAGAAAAGAGCACAGCTCTGAAAACAGGTAATGATGAAGTCATTTCTGATCAACTCCGTCACCACCACAACTCACTTTACGTGTTTATGGCAGTCTGAGCAGATGGTATCAGCCGGCAATATAGCTTAATAAAAACTTAAAACACGCAAATAATTGGAATTGAATGTGCTGCGCTGCAGTAAAACACTGTTCCCATGAACACTATACATACTTTCTTCTCAATACAAAAATAAAAAGAAACAAATGCTCTCAGATCAGTCATAGGAAGTGATCCCCCTTCAGGGGGTACAGTCATAATGGGGGTAGATAGTGCAGAGGTTCAATACATTTCAGGGAAAAAAGCAAACTGTGTAAAGTGACTGTCCACCATGTCGTTTGGTGGTCCATGTGCTGATTCATTTCTTAATGTATCTTTATAGGGGTCAGAGCTTTGTTTTTCTGATACAGAGCAACCAATTCCCTGCATAGACTATATGGTTAAAAGATACAATTATGGCTTCCTGCAGCTGCCACTAGAGGGAGCTTAGGAACTTACTGCATACTGTTATACATTCAACGCAATAAAAATGCAGTATGCAATAAGCTCCCTCTAGTGGTGGCTGCTGGCATACAGAATGTTCTCTTTTTAAATCTTTGTCTATTCAGGGGATTTGGAGCTCTGTATCAAAAAAATAGAGCTTCAACTCCTATAAAGATACAATAAAGGGGTTGTCCAGGATTAGAAAAACATGGATGCTTTCTTCCAGAAACAGTGCCACACCTGTCCATGGGTTGGGTCTGGTATTATAGCTCCATTCCATTGAATTGCATGGGGTTGAGCTGCAATACCACACACAACTCGTGGACAAGTGTGGCAAGTACACGTTTTTGGTCATCCTGAACAAACCCTACAAGAAAGTAAACCGCACAGAATTTTGTACCTATTAAAAAAAGACAAAAAATAAATAAAATAAAAATAAAATGAATTGTGGACATTTACTTTAATGCAAATTAGCAGTGTGTTTATGTTGTTTTGAGACAATAATGGGTTGACAGGTCCCATTTATTTCTATGGGATTTACAGAGATGCCAAAATGCATCCATTTAGTCAGGATCTGTATTTCCAAGGGCATAATAAATACAGCATGTTACATCTTTTGAGCCTATAAGAGAACATAATCCTAAAAATCAATTGAGTAACTGATTGAACCTAAGGTCATTTTACACATCATTTGCTCAATCAGCTTGGATCAGATGTATAAAACAGAAGTGTGAACCCAGCCTTAGGCTGCATTCACACTGCATTCGGGAGATCCTCTCTCTCCCATAAGTCTTTTTTCATCAAAAACGGGAACAGATCCTAGTACAAAAGAGAAGGGAAACCATTCCTTAGGGAACGATTTTCTTCTCCTTTGTGCTGGGATCCATTACCATGTTTGATGTAATAGAAAAATGCATGAGAAAACGAATCTCCCAAAACGAAATGTGAATGAAGTCTAATATAGTAATACAATTTGGTCCATAAACTCTTCAGCACCACAGAAGCAGGAGGGGGTAGGTGGGGGTGATTATTTATATACGCTTTGCCCATATGACCATCTGTATCGAAAAGACTTTATCAAAACATTAAACTTACTGCGGCCACGGTCCCTGAAACAGCGTTTAAGAATTAGAGTGTTTGTAGCCTCTAATTTTCGGAGAACGTTATATAAGAACGTTCTAAAAAGAAAAAAAAAAGAAACAAAAACAATGGCGGGATATATTATTTTTTTTGTAATACACAGCCCAGTTTTAATGTGGGAGATCAGGGGAAACTCTGATCTTTACCGTTAACCCTTTGAATGCTGGAATCAATACTGATCGCAACATTCACTGGGAAAGAGTGACCCCCCCTCCTTTAAAGCATCACAGGGAATCCCTGTCAAGCAATTGAGACAAATACCATACATGGGAAGACAGCACAGGGCCCATTGAAGGACCCCCAGGGCTGTCTGACCATATTTCCTGTTGTTAGGGCATACTGAGGTATGTCCTAACAACTGCCTGTGTACTATCAGGACACAGACTAATTTACTGGCATATAGAGATATATACAATAAATAAAGATCACAATAAAAAATCTATATAATGGTATTAACCCCTTTAGGACACAGCCTGTTTTGGCCTTCAGGACACAGCCTATTTTTTCAAATCTGACATGTGTCACTTTATGTGGTAATAACTCCGGAATGCTTTTACCTATCCAAGCGATTCTGAGATTGTTTTCTCGTGACATATTGTACTTTATGTTAGTGAAAAAATTTGGTCGATAAATTCAATATTTATTTGTGAAAAACTTCAAATTTTAGCAAAAATTTGCAAAAATTTGCATTTTTCTAAACTTAAATGTATTTGCTTGTGAAACAGATAGTAATACCACACAAAATAGTTACTAGTTACCATTTCCTATATGTCTACTTTATGTTTGCATAATTTTTTTTCACGTACTTTTATTTTTCGAGGACGTTACGAGGCTTAGAACTTTAGCAGCAATTTCTCATATTTTCAATAAAATTTCAAAAGGCTATTTTTTCAGGGACCAGTTCAGTTCTGAAGTTGCTTTGAGGGCCTTATATATTAGAAAGTCCCCATAAATCACCCCATTTTGAAAACTGTACCCCTCAAGGTATTCAAAACCACATTCAGAAAATATTTTAACCCTTTAGGCGTTTCACAGGAATTAAGGCAAAGTAGAGGTGAAATTTACAAATTTCATTTTTTTTGCCGAAATTCATTTGTAATAAAAAAAAATCTGTAACACAGAAGGTTTTACCAGAGAAACGCAACTCAATATTTATTGCCCAGATTCTGCAGATTTTAGAAATATCCAACATGTGGCCCTAGTATGGTAATGGACTGAAACACAGGCCTCAGAAGCAAAGGAGCACCTAGTGGATTTCGGGGCCTCCTTTTTTTAGGAATATATTTTAGGCACCATGTCAGGTTTGAGGAGGTCTTGTGGTACCTAAACAGCCGAAACCCCCCCAAAGTGACCCCATTTTGGAAACTACACCCCTCAAGGCATTTTTCTAGGGGTATAGTTAGCATTTTGACCCCACAGTTTTTTTGCAGACTTTAGTGGAATTAGTCTGTGAAGATGAAAATCACCTATTTTTCTGTGGAAACATAGAATTTTTTCATTTTTACAAGGAATAAAGGAGAAAAAGCCGCCCAACATTTGTAAAGCAATTTCTCCCGATTACGGCAATACCCCATATGTGGTCGTAAACTGATGTTTGGACCCACAGCAGGGCTCAGAAGGGAGGGAGCGCCTTTTGGATTTTTTGAAGCAGATTTTGCTGGATTGGTTTTCAGTGCCATGTCGGGTTTGCAACGCCCCGGAGGGACCAAAACAGTGGAAACCCCCCAAAAGTCACCCTATTTTGGAATCTACACCCCTCAAGGAATTTTTCTAGGGGTATAGTGAGCATTTTGGCCCCTCAGGATCTTTTTTAGAGCTAGGGTGACCAAAAAACAGCGATTTTGGCGCTTTAAATTCTTTATTTATTACAGCGTTCACCGTGCGCAATAAATTACGTTTTAATTTATTCTGCCGGTCGGTACGATTACGCCGATACCATATGTGTATAGTTTTTTTTAAGTTTTGCAGCGTTTGCACAATAAAATGAAGTTTCTATAAAATAATTTATTTTCTGGGACACGCTATTCTGAGCCGTAACTTTTTTATTTTTTCGTCAAAAAAGCTGTGGGAGGTCTTGTTTTTTGCGGGACGGGTTGTAGTTTTCATTGGTACCATTTTGGGGTAAATGCAACTTTTTGATCACTTTTTATTCTATATCTTGGGAGGGGTGGTGACCAAAAAATAGCGATGCTGACCGTTTTCAGTTTATTTTGTTTGCGGCGTTCACCGTGCGGAAAAATTAACATTATAGTTTCATAGATTGGGTCGTTACGAACGCGGCGATACCAAATATGTGTACTTTTTTTTAACGTTTTCATTTTTTCCCTATAATAAATGACTTATTATAGGAAAACAAAACCTTTTATTTTTACACTTTTATAAAACATTTTTATTAACTTTTTTTTACTTTTTACACTTTATATTTTTGTTTATTAACTTTTTTTTTTACTTTTTACACTTTCTTTTTTTGACCTGCAGCTCTGATCGCTGCTAGAATACATTATACTACCTAGGTAGTGTAATGTATTCCAACTGTCAGTGTGACGTCAGTCACTCTGACAGTTGGTCTACGAGGATCAGCAGAGGCTGATCCTCATAGGCTGACATACATGGCAGACCTGGGGGCCGTTGTCTGGCCCCCAGGTGCCATCACAAGCATCAGAAGCCCCCACGATTGCATGGGGGCTGCTGATGCGCTACAAACCCGCTACATGCGGAGATCGCAATCGAGCCCCGCATGTAACGGGTTAATTGCCGAAATCAGCGGCGATGAGCCGCTGATCGGCAACACTGGAGAGTGTCAGCTGTCGGGGACAGCTGATCTCCAAGTTCCCGATGCACACTGTCGCCGACAGTGTGCATCGGGAACGGCACAGTGACTTTCTGTCACTCTGACAGGAAGCCTATCAGGACCAGCCGAAGGTTGGTCCTGATGGGCTTCTGTCCATGGCAGACCCGGAAGCCATTGTTTGGCTTCCGTTTGCCATACTAACTATCGGCAGACCCCGCGATTTCGGACGGGGGTCTGCCGATATGTTAGAAACCCCTAAAATTCGGCGATTGCACCCGATCGCCGAATTTAAGGGGTTAATGCGCCGAAATCAGCGGCAAAGGACCGCTGGCCGGCAAGAGGGGAGTGTCAGCTGTCGGCGACAGCTGACCTCCTGGTTCCCGGTGCACACTGTCGCCGACAGTGTGCACCGGGATTAACTCAGTAACTGTACGTCCTCGTGCGGGAAGTAACTTCCTGCAACGACGTACAGTTACGTCCTGGTGCGGATAGGGGTTAAAAAAGTAAAATGGATTTAAAAAAAAGTTATGTTCAATTAAATATTCTTTTTTGCATTAAATAAACGTTATTAAGTATAAATTCCAAAACTTAAAACATACACATATTTGATATTGTCACGACCGTAAGAGTCAGTTCACACAAAGTTTTTTGCAGGCAGAAAATTCTGCCTGGAAAAATCAGCTTCGTTTTTTTGTTAAGTGGTTTTGTACCACACGTGGTTTTTTATGTGTTTTTTTTTTGTTACTTTTTTTACCTCTTTCTTGTAGTGGCAAAGGAAAAAACTGCGAGCGTTTTTTGCCAAAAACTGCGTCAAAACACATCCGCGGCCGTTCGTGTCGTTTTTTCCCATCTCCCATTGATTTCAATGGGGTTTTTGAGGCGGAAAACACCTCAAGAAAAATCATGTTGCTTTTTTTTTTACCACGAGCGAACAAAAAACGCTCAGGAAAAAAAAAACGCCTGATTCCCATTGATTCCGACACGGTTTCCATGTCAAAATTAGCGCCAAAAAACTCCATATGAACAGGGCCTAGCAACCAGCACAATAAATATATAGCACATTTAGGATGGTCGGTGTATACTGTAAAAGAGTAAGCTGTCTATTTCTGCATTTTTTCCAAAATAAAAATTGATCTAAATGAAACGCTAATGTACCAAAAAACCGGCACCTTAATAAAGTACAATTTGTCCCGAAAAAACATAACCTCATACAGCTACTTTGAATAAAAAAGTTATAATCACTGGGATGCATCGTGGAAAAATCTAAAATTCTTATCCTTAAGGGGTTGAATGTTATCTTTACTTTTGAAGGCCCCTTACCCTACGGTTTCCTTTAATGGGGTTGTCTATATCTGATCGGTCGAGGTCAGACTCCCGGCACCCCCGCCGATCAGCTGTTTTAAAGGGGCCGCAACGCTCGTACGAGCACTGCTTCCCCTTCATTTCCTTTACTGCTCATACTGTGAATCGCTGACACTTGTAGCGGTGGTTCACAGTATTACTGCCTTCTCCCAATGACGTGAATGGGAGAAGGTTGTACTACTACAAGTGTGTCAGCGCGTATGAGCGCAGCGGCCCCTTCAAAACAGCTGATGGGCAAGGGTTCCGGGAGTCAGACCTCGACCGATCAAATATTTATGGCCTGTCCTGAGGATAAGCCGTCAATTTTTTGGTACCCAGTTCTTCAACAGAACAACGCAAACTCATCAAGGGCTAGATCTAATACAGGAAGAGTATTTTTATAGGTATGTTTCTTCCCAGACAACTACTTCACCTTCATGTCTCTGCTGCAGGAAGAAGCTGCATATACAGAAGTGAGCAGTAAGTTCCGGAAGACTATTCTCTTACGAGAGAACAAGGCTATTTGATATCTATACATGCAATAATGGCCTGTATACAAAGCATAAGGGACCTGGGGACAGATCCAATTTATTTATAATATTCAGCCAATAACTAATTATAAAAAAATACTACTGCTACATTAAAATACGCTGGCAGACATCTGTGAATCCAAGTACAAAGTTTTCTGGCTCTGCAAATGCTAAAATGCAGTTCTGCAAAGAGAAGAGCAGCCGGCAGCAACATCATTGCTCTTTGTGCAATGGCTTTGGCAGAGAACTACAGGTACAATGTCTTTCCCCTGTAACATCACCAGCAAGCTGCCTGCAGCATCAGAAGGCTCATAGTACGGAACGTATCACACATAGGAAGAACAGGAGATAACTTATGTAGAAACGGCTGTAATGTTAGCAATGGAGGGAGGGAGGGAGTCCATCTCTGCCGATCCAACAAAGTAGAACAGCTCTGCTGTAAGAAAAGCTCAAAGATGTATTATTCATAATATAATGGCCAACTGAAACAAGAAGTCTACCAAAATATGACATCTTTTTGCTAATACTTGGCTTTCCTTGGTCTGCACTAACGTTACATGTTTTATTTCTACAGTCACATCCAAAGTTAAAGTGTAGCTAAACGTTCGACAAACCCCTGACATGTCATAGTGACATGTCAGAAGTTTGGATTGGTGGGGGTCCGAGCACGGAGACCCCCACCAATCGCTACAACGAAGCAGCTGAAATGCTCGTGTGAGTGCTCAGCCGCTTCATGTCTGTTCTGCTTTTTCCGGATATAAATGTATCGGTGTACGGACTCAAAACAAAGTCTATGAGCCCGTACTCCGATACATCGGCTCTCTGGAAAAAGCCAAACAGACACGAAGCGGCTGAGCACTCACACGAGAGCTTCTGCTGCTTCGTTCTAGCGATTGGTGGGGGTCTCAGTGCTCGGACCTCCACCAATCCAAACTTCTGACATGTCACTATGACATGTCAGATATTTGTCGAACGTTTAGCTACACTTTAATCTATAATTTATCTTATGCATAAATAACTGTTTTATGAAAAATTGTCCATTTTGTCAGTAGCAACAAATCAGATCACTGCTTTTATTTTTTAAACCCGCTCTGCAAAACGATGTTTCAATTTCTCCCACATATCAACATCCCTGCTTGCTGTGAGTGACTGGAAGAATCATCGTTTACCTGTCCGGATCACATCCAATTAACATAGGTGTTGTGTTCCTCACAAGTCAGCTCAGACAACGGATAAGCCACAAAAGTCTGACACCTCTGGGACCGCTACATATCAGGAGAATAGGCCTACCCACCCTGTTTAGAAAGCCGTGGCAGCCAGCAGCTTGCTCTTTTGTTCCCATAACTCCCAGAGACTTCCATGGCACGGCGGCCACATCTCTATTTAAGTCTCCTCTTCTTGATGCAACCGCCTCGATTCACACTACGTCAGGGGTTACCCACCTATCAGACTATTATGGCATATGGTGTAAATATGCCATAAATGTTTACAAGGAAAAAACCCTTTAAAAGGGGAAGTTCCAGGTGGACACCCCACATTCTACAGCAGGTAATATCTAATAGGGCATATAGAAAGGCCTTTTAATGACGTGTATATTTGTATGTACATGAGAAGTATAGGATTTTATGGCCCTTTTCACATCGCATTTATGAACTACGTACGTTTATCGTGTATAAACGTTTTCACAGGGCCCCACGTTGGCCAAAAGAGTGGCCTCTGTCGGGATGGAATACAATACGACGGTATACTATTTTTTGAAGGGTGGAATAGCGAAGTAGACTACGCTATTCCATCCTGAGCGGTCCCGCAAAAAAAAAAATACTGCGTGGTATACGTTTTGTTTTTTTTAACATGGGAGCCTATGGGTGACTGATACCACTGTTAGGCATCTGTCACAGGTATACGTTAAACTTATACTTCAGGAGGCTCCAGTGACATAACTGTCCATATAGAGACTGTTAGGTCGCTGGAGATTCTTGCACAGCTGCTGGTTGGGGACTCTGGCCTTTTGGAATCACCTGACTTCACTGTTCATACGGATGTCGCCATCTTTATCTTGACTCTGATAAGTTGCTGCAGAAGCCATTGAAATGTCATTGAAAAAGCCAAGATAAAGGATCTTGCCACTGTGTATTCAATGTGTTAAAAATCATGATAAAGATGGCTACATCTGTATATGGACAGTGACTTTAGGAGCTTTCCCAGAGCCGCAGTCCTCGGGCAGAAAGTCAGCTAGTGTTCTGCCCGGGGACTCCAGTGCGTGGAAGCTTCTGATGTCACTGTCCATATACAGTGAAGGAAATAAGTATTTGATCCCTTGCTGATTTTGTAAGTTTGCCCACTGTCAAAGACATGAACAGTCTAGAATTTTTAGGCTAGGTTAATTTTACCAGTGAGAGATAGATTATATTTAAAAAAAAACTGAAAATCACATAGTCAAAATTATATATATTTATTTGCATTGTGCACAGAGAAATAAGTATTTGATCCCCTACCAACCATTAAGAGTTCAGCCTCCTCCAGACCAGTTACACGCTCCAAATCAACTTGGTGCCTGCATTAAAGACAGCTGTCTTACATGGTCACCTGTATAAAAGACTCCTGTCCACAGACTCAATTAATCAGTCTGACTCTAACCTCTACAACATGGGCAAGACCAAAGAACTTTCTAAGGATGTCAGGGACAAGATCATAGACCTGCACAAGGCTGGAATGGGCTACAAAACCATAAGTAAGACGCTGGGTGAGAAGGAGACAACTGTTGGTGCAATAGTAAGAAAATGGAAGACATACAAAATGACTGTCAATCGACATCGATCTGGGGCTCCTTGCAAAATCTCACCTCGTGGGGTATCCTTGATCCTGAGGAAGGTGAGAGCTCAGCCGAAAACTACACGGGGGGAACTTCTTAATGATCTCAAGGTAGCTGGGACCACAGTCACCAAGAAAACCATTGGTAACACATTACGCCGTAATGGATTCAAATCCTGCAGTGCCCGCAAGGTCCGCCTGCTCAAGAAGGCACATGTACAGGCCCGTCTGAAGTTTGCAAATGAACATCTGGGTGATTCTGAGAGTGATTGGGAGAAGGTGCTGTGGTCAGATGAGGCTAAAATTGAGCTCTTTGGCATTAACTCAACTCGCCGTGTTTGGAGGAAGAGAAATGCTGCCTATGACCCAAAGAACACCGTCCCCACTGTCAAGCATGGAGGTGGAAACATTATGTTTTGGGGGTGTTTCTCTGCTAAGGGCACAGGACTACTTCACCGCATCAATGGGAGAATGGATGGAGCCATGTACCGTCAAATCCTGAGTGACAACCTCCTTCCCTCCACCAGGACATTAAAAATGGCTCCAGACCTTAATCCCATCGAAAACTTATGGAGGGAGCTGAAGATCCAAGTTGCCAAGCGACAGCCTCGAAATCTTAATGATTTACAGATGATCTGCAAAGAGGAGTGGGCCAAAATTCCATCTAACATGTGTGCAAACCTCATCATCAACTACAAAAAACATCTGACTGCTGTGCTTGCCAACAAGGGTTTTGCCACCAAGTATTAAGTCTTGTTTGCCAAAGGGATCAAATACTTATTTCTCTGTGCACAATGCAAATAAATATATATAATTTTGACAATGTGATTTTCCCTTTTTTTTTTAGATAATCTATCTCTCACTGGTAAAATTAACCTAGCCTAAAAATTCTAGACTGTTCATGTCTTTGACAGTGGGCAAACTTCCAAAATCAGCAAGGGATCAAATACTTATTTCCTTCACTGTATGGGGAATGACATCAGGAATTTCCCCAGGGCCAGAGTACCCAAGCAATGTATCCCACTGTACGCCATACAGTTAGATACGATGCAGCCTTCCGTCGGAGGAAAACTTAGGGAGTCCTCCCAACATAAACCTCAGATGGAAGGCCAAAACGTGATGTGAATGGGGCCTTAGACTCTGGATATAGACAACAATGTTTCAACCAAGCAGAGACAACATTATTTATATAAAGGAAGAAAGTTTCATTACAGGTGTTTTTCAAGAACTTTAACTACGTTTTAATACAGCTAGAACTTAAAAATAAACCAAACTGTAATAAGCTTGCCTTAATATTCTTACATTTCTGTGCCGTTCCCACACCACCGCAACTTGCCTGCTCCTGATCCTGTCTATTTACGATCCATACGGTCTAATGTGAAGTCAACATCATGATATCGCAGGAGCCAACCATCGCTATATGACGTGACAACATCATGGACGATACGTCAGTACATATGGATGGTAAACAGAAAGAAACGGACAGGTGATTTTGTTTATTTTCAAAATTTAGCGGCATTAAAACCTAACAAAGATAACCCGAAAACCCTTTATATACACCGAATGGTAATGGTTTCCTGTGCACTGAATAGTGGGAAGACACAAAAGAGTAACCTCACATATCTGTCTGTGAAATGTAGATAAAACAAGTTTCCAAGTAGTGAACGGCAGAATTTCTATTTTCCCTTCAGATGTAAATGGAGAAGAAAATAAAATCTAAACAAAGCACAGTCACTCAACATTTCATGCAAATTGAATTTGTAAAATTTAGTAAAAACTGAATCTATAAATTAATTTATTTAGACACTGAACTTTGTTGAATTGCTAACAGCATATGTTATTTCATTTTCTCCCATGAGGCTCCAACAAGACAACTCAACACGCTGCTCCTGCCTAACGTAGTGACCGGTAATATCCGCTCTTCATGCTGGCCGTCACATTAGATAAATGATGTAATGTCAGACATCACTGACGCACATGAAAAATGAGTAACCACTATATTCAGGGGAATATATAGTAAAATAGGAGTGCTCCTCTCCATGTTATCTCCAAGGAATCTACATATGTTAGTTGGCAAGGCCCTGAAAGTATTTACAACAAGCTGAACCAACTTTCCCAAAAAATGGCATAGCGGGCAAAACCTCCAGGTCTGGTTTCACCTACTGTCTATAAATTTTACTTTAGGAAAACAAAGCATCTTCAGATTTTCAACCCTTGGCACTTCTCTATGCCTGGAGGCCTTGCCTTCACGTTGTGCCCATCAGCTGTACACTGATGCTAAATACATTTTGGCAGCTCTTCTAGAATAACGTCTTGCAGATGCCAACCACCTGTTTCTAGGAATATAAATGATACTAAAGTGGTACAGCCTGCTTTTCTTCCTTTGGGCGATATCTGGCCCCGGTTATCTGGGCAGTATCATAACAAACTTTTCAGGTGCTGTCTTGTCACTGGCACGAGATGAGGCTGTATGTAGCAGTGTAGACTGGAGGTGCCCCACCAGCGACAGGTTACCTGTTTGGACGTCAGATTTGACATAAATCTATGCTACTGTACATCACGTCCATTCATATGACAGTAATTGGGTAGCGGTGGTTTAAACTCGAACATTGTTCTAGTTTAATTCCAAATGTCACAATTTGTTTGACACCGCCACGTGCCCATACTAATATTTCATCTGAACAGAAGTACCAGTCATAATAAAATTCAGAACCAAGGCTTCCGTCAAGGCGGTTGAATCTCTTTTTGCATTCTCCAATGCTGGATAGTATGATCTACATGTCTGTGAAGATGATAATAACATTACCGCATGCTATGTGAAGTAAACAATGTTTGGGTGCTTCTCCTAAGACCAGTGGCATCGCTAGCACCGGGCTTTCGGGGTCCAAGCCCTGGATCTTTGGGCAGCTGCTCCGGATCTCCGGGCGACTACCACATAATGGTGTAGCTATAGGTGTTGCCCCGCACCACATCTATAACCAGTTACTATAGTAACTGAGGCCTATGTAATAAATGCAATTCTGGATGGTGTCAGCATCTCCGCTGCGTCTGGAGGCGAAGCAGAGGGTAAAGTATAGTGTTAGTATTACTGTCTGCTGGGGCCGTGTATCTAAGCCTAACATGTGGTAGGCTTAGAAATAGGGCCCAGCACATAGGATCACACATGGTGTTATCCTTTGTGCTGGGCCCTGTATCTAACCCTAGGCTTAGATACAGGGCCCCAGCAGACAGTAATCTTATGCTGTATAAGATTACGGTCGGTTGGGCCCCTGTATCTAAGCCTAACATATGGTAGGCTTAGATACAGAGCCCATCAGACAGGATCACACATAGCGTGATGCTGTCTGCTGGGCCCTGTATCGAAGTCTACCACATGGTAGGCTTAGATACATGGCCCATGTGTGATCTTGTCTGCTGGGCCCTGTATCTAAGCCTACCCCATAGTAGGCTTAGATACAGGGCCCCAGCAGACAGTAATCTTATACTGTATAAGATTACGGTCTGCTTAGGCCCTGTATTGAAGCCTAACACGTGGTAGGCTTAGATACAGGGTCCAACAGACAGTATCACACATGGGTCCTGTATGTAAGTCTACCGTATGTGCAAGTAACTTTTTTTTTCGTGTTTGTGCTTTTTATACAGGTTCGGTTGTTGGATTACGTCGGATTCGAGGACTAGTTTGATGACGGCTTTTTTCATTTTAAATAAAATGGTTAACGACGGTTGTGTGTTTTTTTTTTATTTTATTTTTTTAAACTTTCTTACTACCGCCATAGTAATGGCCGCTGGCTGATTGACAGCATCCATTACTAAGGCGGGTCTTAGTATTAGCCGGTACAGAGGCTAGCACTAACCCCCATTATTACCTCGCAACCCACCACCACCAGGGGGATCGGGAAGAGCCGGGTACGATCCAGTACCCGACAATCTGTAGTGATGGTCGGGGTACTGGGGCGGTCACAGGCTGGTATTATTAGGCTGGGAAGGTACAAAATCAGTGGGCCTACACACCCAGGTAATGCTAGCCTGCTGCTGCAATGTTGTATGTGGCTGGTTATGAAAAATACAGGGTACCCCACTTTAAAAAAAAAATAAAAACAAATAGAAAAAACAATGTGGGGTCCCCCCCCCATTTTTCATAACCAGCCAGATACAGCATAGCAGGAGCAGGCTAGCATTAGCAGGGTGGGAAGGTCCACTGTTTTTGACCCTTCTCAGCATAATAATTCAAGCCTCCGGCCACCCCCGTGCCCGACCATCACTACAGATGGTCGGGTACTGAATCATACCCAGCTCTTCCCAGCACCCCAGGTGGCGGTGGGTACCAGGGTAATAATGGGGGTTTAGTGTTAGCCTTTTCACCGGCTAACATTGATCCCAGCCTTAGTAATGGATGTTGTCAATCAGCCAGCGGCCATTACTTAGGTGTTAGTAATAAAGTTTAAAAAAATACAAGGACATAGAAAAAATATTTTATTGAAATAAAGAAAACCCACACAACCCTCGTTAACCATTTTAGTGAAAATAAAAAAACCGCCGTCATCTAAGTAGTCTTCGAATCTGAAGAAGTCCAACCACCTGTAAAAAAAAAAACACAAAACACACAAAAAAAATAAGTAACATAAAAAAAAGCTATTATCTTACCTTTCCAGCGTTGGAGCGGCAATGTCAGCGAGCCGGGCCCTATATCTAAGTCTATCATGTGTGATACTGTCTGCTGAGCCGCTGTATTTAAGCCTATTATATGTGATAAAGTCTGCTGAGACAATGCATCTAATTCTAAAGAGTTGCGTAGCTATAGGGGCCTTAGTCTTATAGATATGCTATCTCCGACATGTATGTGAAAATATTTTTTCCAGGGGGGGGGAGTTTCTTGGGGCTTGTGCCCCTGATCTTTTAAGACCCTAGCAATGCCCACAAGACCCCAAAGTGAATAAACCATGCAAAATTGGAACACAATGCAACAGGGAAAGACACTGAAACCGGATGCCCTTGTTAATCGAGCGAAAGCTATAAAACAAGACATGCCAGAAAATAACTACTTTCTCTAATGGATCATGTTTGACCAGTAGTTTGGAAGTATGCGACACAGACTTCACAGTCCTTTTCACAATTTATTATAGTCAGAAGCACTGTTATTTTTCTTTTCAGGTGACAGCGTATCCCCTGCTCACGTGACCGCTTACATCTGCACTGGTAACACATATGACTTGTTGGCCCCTGCAATGTACATTATTAGTAAGTAGTTCATCTAGATGATTGCCGTCTATTAGACTGCATTTACTAAAACCCAGACGACCCCTGTAAGTCTTCGCCAGCTCAGTATTGCATTTAAAGACAAATGATCTGATTTGGTAACATATCGCCTTCCTTTACAGTTGCTTGTCCAGTACACTTTAGGTAAAGTTGTACTAATGATGTATGGCACTACTGTATAGCAACATCTCCTGGTAATGGGTTTCTTTACTGCTCTAACACAGACCCAAATCGATGTTGCTCAGCATTCTTCTAGCCGATTAGAGACCCAGAACAAGACGGGAGTTGGATGTATTTGCTCTGACAAAACACATCAATATGTTCTCTCCCTGACCGTGGTTCTTTTACACCTCCACACAGTAGGTTTTTCTACAACTAGTGCACATGTAAATACAGCCGGTGAGCAATAATAAAATATATGACCAACGCGTTAGGAAAAACAAAGTTAATTTTTATTATTACCAGTCAAAAATGGTCTATGTTTGAAATGTGTAAACTCCAAGAGGTCATGTATAGACGAAAAGGTTCAAACCAGCATGCCACTGAGGAAAGTGTTAATCTTTGCTTCAAAGAGAGAGATTTGACTTTCTGTAGCTCAGTTATGGGGATGGGGGTTATTTGCATTTTGTTAGTTGAAGGAAATCTAATATTATTTAACTTGCTAAAGTGTCATACACACGACTGAAATGAAGAGCCATATCACATGGCTACCAATTACGTCGGCCATAGAACATGGGCCCATACCATAGAATGTTCCAAAGCATGCCGCATTATGGAGAGTATTCTACCCTAGAAGCAATGAGAACACTGTGCCTCTTGGACGTGCACAAAGGCATCCAAATGACAACATGGTTCCCACTTGCAGAGCTGTATGGTAGCCCGTGCGCCACTGTATGCCTCCGTACATTGTGTGCATAAAGCCTAACTGTGAAATTGGCCGTTTATCTCTCACAAAGTGGAGTATACATTTTCGCAAGCAAAGTCAAATAACTTATCAATCTAAACGTCTTATTATCTAACTAATATGGCAGTAAGAAACAGAGAAATGTGCGCCAAGCCTCCTTGCCCCTGTATCTGCCTTCATCTCAGTGAACAATTGGTCTGTAGAGGAAGACCGGAGTAATCTGACAGACTGGTTGCTATGGAGATAATATGTTGGCAACTTAATTTCAAAGCCTTTCGTTATTAGGCACTGTATCCATGGTAACCAGTCTGTCTCTAATGATTGTTCAGCTCAAAGCTGTATTGTATTGTGCGGACAGCAGGGAAGGGAAAAGGCCGTTTGGCAGCAATCCCCACGCCATTCCTCATACCCATCTACATATGACAGATTTAAAAAAATAAAATAATAATGTGGGGATAAAAACTCTTATGGATGCCCAGCACCGCAGGATTATAAAGTTTGGAAAGTATGTAGATGGTCAAAAATAAGCCCGTTTTTGGTTTAAGACCTTGACTTGGTATTCGATATTAGAAGATATTGGGTCCATAATCTAAGTTGCTTCAGAATTTCCAGTTATTCATTCAACTGTAGAAGATGGGTAACTATACCAGCTTCTGTGGGCTAGCACTGGGGCATATCCACTCAATAACTGAATGCAACTCAAGAAAACCACGGAAGGCATAGACAACATAGAATACCTACTGTAGCAGAAGTTTCATGTAAACTGAGACATAAAAGAATCTTCTAATATGTCAAAGATATATGTGAGAAGGTGACATTGGTGATGTCCGTGATCTCAGGTCACCACTAATTTCCTGAAAATGTGACACAACATTCTACTCAAACTGCGACAGTTTCCAGTTAAAATAAATCTTTGAGAAGTACCAAAGAGGTTTAAGCACTCTAAGGGGCCCCTCTGTTCTGAAAAGCAGTGGTGGATCGAGACCACACACTTCATTAATGGGATCTTCTCACAAGTCTTTCATTCCGACTTGATTTCCAATTTTAGAAAAATACTCCACTTACTGGCTCAATTTTGAGTGCACTTCTGTAGCTGCCAAATAAAGAGGCTTGGGCTTTCAAGAAAGCTCCTGCCACCCCATCTCCGGTTGTTGTGGACACCTTTCTCAGTCGATTCTTTAATGCAGATACCTGGCAAATGTAAAAGAATAATTATTTCAATTGAGGAAAAAACAAAAAGAACCAACCACTAACAATAGAAGAATATATAAAATATCTTATGTATGAAAGTCAAACCTAAGTACATACTTATAAACATGCTAATGGAAGACAAAACTACAGGGTGGGCCATTTATATGGATACACCTAAATAAAATGGGAATGGTTGGTGATATTAACTTCCTGTTTGTGGCACATTAGTATATGGGAGGGGGGAAACTTTTCAAGCTGGGTGTTGACCATGGCGGCCATTTTGAAGTCGGCCAATTTGTATTCAACTTTAGTTTTTTCAATGGGAAGAGGGTCATGTTACACATCAAACTTATCGAGAATTTCACAAGAAAAACAATGGTGTGCTTGGTTTTAACGTTACCTTATTCTTTCATGAGTTATTTACAAGCTTCTCTTTGTTTACAGCCATTGACATGTCGCAGAGGTTAGCACGTGAGGAGCGGATAGAAATTGTGTTGATGTCTGGTGAACGCAGTACCCGGGTCATTGCAACAGATTTCAATGCAAGACACCCTACGAGACCACCCATCTCCCATGATACAGTTTGCAAACTGCTTGCCAAGTTTCGTGAAACTGGTTCAGTGTTGGATTTGCCCAAATGTGGACGCATGAAAACTGTCACTAATGAAGAAACATCAGTGGCTATCCTAGCTTCATTCAGCAAGAGCCCACAGCATAGCACTCGCCGCATGTCACTGGAGAGTGGCATCAGTCGAACATCCATTCGGCGGATATTAGCTACTCACAAATGGCACCCTTACAAACTCCAGCTGCTGCAGCATCTCAACGAGGATGACCCAGATCGGCGCACTGAATTTGCAGAATGGGCAAAACAAAAATTGGAACAGGACCCTCAGTTTACACAGAATTTTTTTTTCAGTGATGAGGAAAACTTTTATGTGAATGGTGAAGTTAACAAACAAAACCACCGCTATTGGTCTGACACTAACCCACATTGGATAGATCCCTCCAAGACTGTTGGAACACAAAAATTGATGGTATGGCCATTCTTCATCAATGGAAACATCAAGGCAACGGGATATCTGAAATTGCTACATAATGATGTGTTTCCCTCTTTATGCACTGAAGCTGGCACGTTCCCTGAGTTTTTCCCAGCAAGATGGTGCACCACCACATTAAGGGTGTCAGGTCCGAGCATTCCTAGATGAACAGTTTCCTGGAAAGTGGATTGGTCGTCGTGGGCCAGTTGAATGGCCCCCTAGGTCTCCCAATCTGACCCCCTTAGACTTTTATCTTTGGAGTCATCTGAAGGCAATTGTCTATGCTGTGAAGATACGAGATGTGCAGCAACTGAAACTACGGATACTGGAAGCCTGTGCAAGCATTTCTTCTGCGGTGTTGCTATCAGTGTGTGAAGAGTGGGAGAAGAGGGTTGCATTGACAATCCAACACAATGGGCAGCACTTTGAACACATTTTATAAGTGGTCAGAAACTTGTAAATAACCCATGAAAGAATAAAGTAACGTTAAAACCAAGCACACCATTGTTTTTCTTGTGAAATTCTCGATAAGTTTGATGAGTCACATGACCCTCTTCCCATTGAAAAAACTAAAGTTGGATACAAAATGGCCGACTTCAAAATGGCCACCATGGTCAACACCCAGCTTGAAAAGTTTCCCCCCTCCCATATACTAATGTGCCACAAACAGGAAGTTAATATCACCAACCATTCCCATTTTATTTAGGTGTATCCATATAAATGGCCCACCCTGTATATTAAATAACCATTAGTAAGCTAAATTATCATATGTACTGAGCTCTATTCACCACTATATAAAGGATGACAGGGTCAAGAGGACTGTAACCAGGATGGGACACCAGGAGCCTAGTTGTGACATTTTACACATTCTACCTCAATGTTAGGTTTATACAAACAAGCATTTTCTTGCCGATTCTCTCTAAAGAGAGTATTTCAGTGCGGCTGTATCCACAGCACCTCTTTCTGTAGTAAGAAAAACTCACAGGGTAGCCCTGTATATGGCACTTTTGATACTTCTTCCGTAGATATTTTTTCAGGGTGCATTAAATATGTTACATAACTTACCAGATAGTAGCGAAGTAATCTAACTAATAAATGTATTACAAAAGACTGTTTGACATCGACTCATAAAATAGCACTCTAGAGACTGTTTATTTTATATATATATATATATACACACACATACATACACACAAATATATCTATCTATATATATATCTATATATATATATATATATACACAAATAAAACGTAAGGTTATGAGATGGACATGGTCCTTTGATAGTACACTGATCACATATATACTAAAGTTTATTTTTGTTAGAAATATACTGCCATTGTAGACATGCACTTATCCAAAGTATATTTGTATTATTTTGATGCCATCAAGAAATGAAAATGACAACCAAAAAAACTGTACAGCTTCTCATGCACACAATAGACACACACGATGGTGGAAATATGAGAATACACAAGAATAAACCTAGGAAGTTGATGGTACGGCATCAGTGGAACCCGTGTAAGAGTTAAAAATCCAGGGAGACCATATTTTCTCAATTTTAATCTCTACAAATATATTGCAATTTGCATTTGGGGACAACATTATTAAAAATACAAATTATATATATATATATATATATATATATATATATATATATATATATACATATACACACATACACTCACTGATGCATGAAAACATAAATTTTAATATCCAGTGAATCCCTCCCTTTAAAGCAGTTAAATTGTCGAGACTAATGTCTATTTACCCTTTTGAAACTACTGAAAACGAAAAACATGTTTTCTGGTTTATAGTACATTTATTACGTGAAAAAAAGAACAATAGATCATCACAGCAGACACTGATAATGTGCCTATAAATACACATATAAAATCCCCCTGCCAGTCATAAAATAAGGCAGATATCAGTAATTAAAGGTGCCGTTTTTGCGGAACTCATTCATCTGAAATTGTTGCGGTTTAAAATAGAAATGTCATTTTTGCAGAATTTCCTTGAAGTCGGCTTAAGTCAGAAACACTTACTGCTAAGTGAGGTCACACCAGCACACAAACGGATCAAACTGATATGTAGTGCAAGTCTTCTTCCTAGCCTCACGTAAATATCACTGAAGGTTATTTTAATTAAGCAAGAATGTGCATGGAACCTTTGAGAAAATTAATGTGACCACTGAGAATCACACCATTAGTATAATGCAGGATATTTTGTCAGTTAATTCACTGTCCGGCCATAATTAACTTAAGTCGTTAGAGCAATTTGGATCTATTTCCATTCAAAATGAGATGGGGCATAACTTAAAAAAATATAAAAAAAATAAAATAAAGATTTGGGCTTGTGTCATAAGTTTCACCTATTTCCTGCAATAATACAGGATTTATTTTGTGGTTGTAAAGTATAAATTTTAGCTATTGTATCAGCAGATAATATAAATACGGTATTGCTGTACTTCTGGGAGCTTTACGGTAAAAAGCACATCTGAGAATGAAATCAGAAGTAATTCTGTACTGGTAGAAATCAGAAGTAATTCTGTACTGGTAGAAATCAGCAGTAATTCTGTACTGGTAGAAATCAGCAGTAATTCTGTACCGGTAGAAATCAGAAGTAATTCTGTACCGGTAGAAATCAGAAGTAATTCTGTACTGGTAGAAATCAGAAGTAATTCTGTACTGGTAGAAATCAGAAGTAATTCTGTACTGGTAGAAATCAGCAGTAATTCTGTACCGGTAGAAATCAGAAGTAATTCTGTACCGGTAGAAATCAGAAGTAATTCTGTACTGGTAGAAATCAGAAGTAATTCTGTACTGGTAGAAATCAGAAGTAATTCTGTACTGGTAGAAATCAGAAGTAATTCTGTACTGGTAGAAATCAGAAGTAATTCTGTACCGGTAGAAATCAGCAGTAATTCTGTACCAGTAGAAATCAGAAGTAATTCTGTACCGGTAGAAATCAAAAGTAATTCTGTACCGGTAGAAATCAGAAGTAATTCTGTACCGGTAGAAATCAGAAGTAATTCTGTACTGGTAGAGATCAGAAGTAATTCTGTACTGGTAGAAATCAGAAGTAATTCTGTACTGGTAGAAATCAGAAGTAATTCCGTCCTGGTAGAAATCAGAAGTAATTCTGTACTGGTAGAGATCAGAAGTAATTCTGTACTGGTAGAAATCAGAAGTAATTCTGTACTGGTAGAAATCAGAAGTAATTCCGTCCTGGTAGATCACTATACTTCTATGTTACATCTTGATACCAGAAAAAAAGCCCTTTCTTTCCCAGGTACTCACTCAAAATGTTGCACGGTGTATCGGCAAAATGCACACAAAATTCTTTAGGAGTTATTTAAAGTTTCAGCTTTCCAGTACACAAAAATGACTGCATGAACTACAGACCCTTTAAGGGGTCATGAAATTCAAAAAGACCCAAAAAGAGACCAACCGGTGTTTACCTGCAACAACATGCAGCCATTAATTTAAATACTTTGCAATTTGCGGTAAAACGGCATGTCGGCTCGGTATTCTCCCCTCAGAGAATAATATATAAAAGTCATCAGTCCTTGACTGCAATCACTAATGAGCACCAAACTGTATTGTCAGCATAACGTCCATTGCACATTATAATTTTGTCTTCTGCCCAATCTTTCCCACGCATGTACGAGGGAAAGATTCCGACGTACATGCGAAATGCGTTCATAGGGCTCCATTAGACTAACGGAGGCCAAAAGAGTGTCGTCCTGGTCTTGTTTGGGTTGGTATATGTCAGTATACCGTTTATTGGAACTGGAATAACAGTCAACAAAAGACCGAATAGGCATATACTTTTTTTTTAACCTAGGAGCCTATGGGTGATGTATGACATGGTTAGGCATCGGTCACAGCCTACATTTAAAGGGGTTTTCCAATACTTTATTTTTTTTTTTAAATCAATGCAATGTTCCTCTATTAATATATTAGTGCACTCTGTCTAGCTTTTTCTTGATAATAAATGGTTTTAGTAACATTACTCCCTATTGTTTACCTGGAGAGGTTTGTTTTGCTCAGTAAGTTCATTCCTCTTCTCTTCCTGTGTTTCTCCTCCCTGCATGCACTGCTCTAGTCCCAGCATGCAATGTGCATGCAGCAGTGCACTTGCTCCGCCTACTACACCCAGCTCTACTAACTTCTGCAATCTCAGTCTTCATTTTGGTGCTCTCATTCTATTACTGCTAGCACAAGCTGAAATCACTGGATATCTGCGTTTTTAAACAACACTGACCCTATATGATGATACGTAAAGTTTGGTCTTTATAATTATAAGTTTTCTAAATGTATATTAACTGTTTATACAGTCTTAGTTTTAAATACTGTATTTTATATATATATATATATATATATATATATATAAAATAAAAAAAATTGAATTCTAACATGTGAATTGGGATAAAAGGAGCAATACCTGTGGATCGCCGCTGCATCCTGTGTCGGAGATTCACAGTGAGCAAGAAAAAACTAAAGGGAAGCAGCGCTCCTAACTAGCCATCGATGAAAAATAATTCCCCTTCATGTAACTCTGCTACCTGTCAACTGAAAAGTCATCCACCACAGGGAAAAATGTTAGTCCATCATGTCTGATTCCCAGGTGTTTCTTTGCGGTACTCCTCTGTGTGGAAACATTTTTCACTCTGGCAGCTGATTTTTCCATTGACAGGTAGCAGAGTTACACAACAGGAAAACAAATTCCCCATCATGTAACTCTGCTACCTGTGAACTGAAAAGTCATCGGCTGTTTGAAGGGGGTGCACCGCTCGTATAAGCGCTGCTTCCCCTTACTTCATCACACTGTGAATCGCTAACTAGTTCGTATAGAAGCGAAGTATTGCCTAATTATTTTTTTTGGGCTTCCAGTTAAGTTCTGAAGTGGCTTTGAGGGGCCTATATATTAGACACCCCTATGAAACACGACATTTTAGAAACTAGACCCCTCAAAGTATTCACAACAGCATTTAGAAAGTTTATGCACAAAATGTTTTACCAGAGAAACGCAACTCAATACTTATTGTCCAGATTCTGCAGTAGAAATATCCCACATGTGGCCCTCGGGCGGTAATGGACTGAAGCACCGGCCTCAGAAGCAAAGGAGGACCTAGTGGATTTTGAGGCCGCCTTTTTATTAGGCACCATGTCCGGTTTGAATAGGTCTTGTGGTACCAAAATAGTGGAAACCCCCAAAAGGTGATCCCATTTTGGAAACTAGACCACTTGAGGAATACATTGTAGTTTTCTTGGGGTGCATGCAGCTTTTTGATCAGTTTTTATTCTATTTTTAAGTGGCGCGGTGACTAAAAAACAGCAATTCTATTGTTTTTTAATTCTATTTTTGTTACAGCGTTCACCGTGCGCTATAAATGACATATTCACTTTATTCTATGGGGCGATACGATTAGGGCTCATTTACACGAGCGTATTATACGTTTTTGCAACGCGCGTCGCAGGGACCTATGTTACTCTATGGGGCCGTGCAGACAGGTACGTGATTTTCACGCAGCGTATGTCCGCTGCGTGAAACGCACGACGTCCTATATTTGTGCGCTGTTCGCGCATCACGCACCCATTGAAGTCAATGGGTGTGTGAAAACCACGCATGTCGCACGGAAGCAATTCCGTGGGACGCGCGTGATTCACGCAACAGCACTGTAAAGGATGAATGAAAACAGAAAAGCACCACGTTCTTTTCTGTTTACAAACATCCAAACGGAGTGTCATAATGATGGCGGCTGCGCGAAAAGCACGCAGCCGCGCATCATAAAGGGCTGACACACGGAGCTGTTAAGTGCTTTTTGCGCACGCAAAACGCCGCGCTTTTTGCTTGCACAAAACGCACACGCTCGTGTAAACTCGGCCTTACGGTGACACCAGATGTTTATAGTTTTTTTATGTCTTATGGCGTTTGCACAATAAAATACGTTTTGTAAAAAATCATTCACTTTTTGTTACCTTATTCTAAGAGCCAGAACTTTATAATTTTTCCATCAATAAAGCCGTGCGAGGACTTATTTTTTGCGTAACGAACTGTAGTTTCGATCAGGACCATTTTTCGGTAAATGCAACTTTTTGATCTATTTTTAATACATTTTTTGGGAGGTGAAGTGACCAAACAATTGTGATTTTGGTACGGTATATTATTATTTTCTTTTACGGCGTTCACCGCGCGGGATAAATAACAAAATAATTTTGTAGTTCAGGCCGTTACGGACGCGGCGATACCAATTATGTATCGTTTATTTATATATTTTTATTAATAAAAAAGGACTGATAAGGGAAAAAAAGGGGGATTTTTTTAACTTTTAATTTCTTATTTTTACACATCTTTTTTAACTTTTTTTTTTACTTTATTACTTTGTCCCACTAGGGGACTTGAGGGCAGGAGGCCCTGATCGCTATTCTAATACACTGCACTACATCCGTAGTGCAGTGTATTAGAACTGTCAGCTATTCACTGACAGCAAGCATAGTGGGTCCTGACTTTGTCAGGACCCACTAGGCTTCCGTCTATGGCATAGCCGGACGCCTTTGTTTGGTGTCCGGTTGCCATAGTAACCATCGCCGGCCGCTATCGTGTAGCAGGCCGGCGATGGTAACTTAACCCCTAAAAACCCGCGATCTCTATAGAACGCGGCTTTTAAGGGGTTAGACAGCGGGGACACAGCGATCGGTCCCCGCTGTAGGAGCTGCGGCAGCTGCTGTACGAGACAGCAGCTGTCACAGCTCCTGCACCTGTCGGGAAGACGGCCGAAACGGCCGTTATTCCTGCAACTTCGTATACACACCGCTACACACCTTCAACCTTGCGCATGCGCAGTGTAATATACACGGCCGCTGAAGACGCAGCCACATAATTTCACAGAGCATGCGCGGTGGAGTGTGTTCACCACGCATGCTCTAATTCAATAAAGAAGCACGTGGTACGGTTACGTCATTTTTGACGTAACCGTACAGTGTGAAAGCCGGAAACCGGAAGCAAGGCAGAAGACCAAATGGACGGGTCTGCACAGGAAGTGCAGATTTTGCATTGCTAAGGGGACGGCGACGGAGGAGGATATACGACGCTACAGCCATCTGATGAAACGTAAGTACATTGGAAAGTTATATCTTTTTCATTGTTTTATTTAAATAAATGTAATTTTTTAGTTCCGGAATACCCCTTTAATATACATACGAATATGCCAAATGAGCCTTATTCAGGCGAACATTGATTACGTCCGTGTGATGGCCTTTAACCCCTTCCCGTCGTAAACAACGTTCAGATTTTCATTTTAGTTTTTTCCTCCCCACATTCCAGAAGCCATAACGTCTTTATTTTTCCATCGATATAGTACTATGAGGGCTTGATTTTTGCGGGACGAGGTTTAGTTTTTCGCAGCATCATTTATTTTGCCGTATAATAAACTAGGAAACGGGGAAAAAATTATTTGTGGGGTAGAAAATGAAAAAAAAAAACAGCGATTCCTCCATGGTTTTTGCGCTTCGTTTTTATGGAATTCACTGTGCAATTAAAACAACATGTTAACTTTATTTTGCGGGTGAATACGATTATGGCGATACCAAATATATATAGTTTTTTTCTATAATTTACTACTTTTACAAGTAAAAACCTAAGTGTAAAAAAGAAAATTTATTTTGTGTCGCCAAATTCCGAGAGCCATAACTTTTTTATTTTTCCGTCGATTAAGTGGTATGAGGGCTTATTTTTTGCGGAATAAGCTGTAGTTTTTAACAATACCATTTTGGTGTACATGCGACGGTTTGATCACTTTTTATTTCATTTTTTGTGGGAGATTAGGTGACCAAAAAACAGACATTCTGCTGTTTACAATTTTTTTTTTACGGCGTTCACCGAGCGGGTTAAATGATGATATATTGTAATAGTTCAGACTTTTACGGACGCGGCGATACCAATTATGTTTATTTATTGAATTATTGAATTTTTTACTATACTCTAGGGGGAAAATGGGAAAAGGTGTTTTTTTTTAAATTTAAATATTTTTTTTTTTTTTTATACAAACAAAAACTTATTAAACAAATTTTTACTTTTTTTTTTAAGTCCCCCTAGGGGACTTCAACCAGCGATCGTTAGATATACTGCAATACTAATGCTTAATAGGTGTACAAAGATGTCGGACCTTGGGGTCTTCATTAGGCCCCCAGGCAGCCATAGCAACCATCGCCCCCCCACGATTAAGTTGCAGGGGGGGTGCGATGAGCTGTCAGAGGGGGCCGTCTCCCCCTTTCTAACGATTTAAATGCTGCGGTCGGTATTAACCGCGGCATTTAACGACTTAAACTAGCGGGATCACGCTCGAGCGCGAAGCCGCTATTTACTCTGAAGTGTCGGCTGTAACATACAGCCGAAACCAGCATCGTATGGAGCAAGTTCATTCCGTGAGCCCGCTCCACACTTCTCCTACCCAGCTATGACGTAACTGTATGTCATATGTCGGGAAGGGGTTAAAACAACGGCCGTCACACGGACCTATGTAATTCAATGGGGCCATTTACACGGCTGTTGTTTCAACTGACCCTTCACACGGTGTTATAGCAAGTCCGAGTCAGCGCAGCGTCTAGAAGGAAATTGTAGAGCACTTCATGCGTCCCTCTGCTGACAAGCTTTATGGAGATGCTGATTTCATTTTCCAGCAGGACTTGGCACCTGTCCTCACTGCCAAAAGTACCAATACCTGGTTTAATAGCCGCTGTATCACTGCGCTTGATTGGCCAGCAAACTCGCCTGATCTAAACCTCATAGAGAATCTATAGGGTATTTACAAGAGGAAGATGAGACACCAGACCCAACAATGCAGACGAGCTGAAGGCTGCTATCAAAGAAACCTGGGCTTCCATAACACCACAGCAGTGCCACAGGCTGATCTCCTCCATGCCACGCTGCATTGATGCAGTAATTCATGCAAAATGAGCCCCGACCAAGTATTGAGGGCATATACTGGACATACTTTTCAGTGGGACAACATTTCGCTATTAAAAATCATTTTTTAAATTGGGCTTATATAATATTCAAATTTTCTGAGAGACTAAATTTTGGGTTTTTATTAACTGTTAGCCATAATCATCAACATTAAATGGAAAAAAATTATATATATATATATACATACACACACACACAGAGAAAAACATAGAACACAGTAACAGCGATGTTTCGGTTCACCAGGAACCTTTCTGACGCTATCACAAACTGAACATAGTGCCAAGTATAAATAGGAGGAGCATACATTAATCAGCAATAAAACTATCAATTGTACATTTCCAATAAAATATATAGACATATACTTCTCAATATATTTCAAAAATTCACCCTGTTTTCATCTACCTTGAAGTCCTGGTGCCGTTACTGTGCTCTATGTTTTTCTCTATCTAAAGTGGGGAATTGATTCTTCCCCTGGTGACAAGCACATGGCCTGATTTTCTGGATCTGTTGGAGTGCTGTGTTCAATGTGCTTGGACTATATATATGTGCTTGGACTATATATATGTGCTTGGACTATATATATGTGTTTGGACTAATATATATATATATATATATAAAGGTAAATAGAGGACAAACACAGCACTGCACACAGGCCATGTGCACGTTCCCTGTGAAAGGATGAATTAACTCCTTGGTAATGAACAGCAAAAATGTAGAGCAAATAACAGAACCGGGACAATATAGATCAGGGGTCTCAAGCACGCGGCCCGCGGGCCGCATTCGGCCCCTGGGGCTGTCATCTGTGGCCCGCGGGACACAGAGCCGCTTGTATCGGCTCTGCTCCGAGACTCTGGAATTCCCTGACATCGCTGTCCACGTATGAACAGCGATTTCCGGGGCTTCCCCAGAGCCGGAGTCCCATGCAGAGCGCTAGTATCGGCTCTGCTCCGGGTCTCTGTGGAATTCCCTGACATCGCTGTCCATATATGGACAGTGTGTCAGGGTCTTTCCCAGAGCGGAGTCCCGGGCAGAGCGCTAGTATCGGCATCTACGGAGGGCACTGTGGCAGCATCTACGGAGGGCACTGTGGCAGCAACTACAGAGGGCACTGTGGCAGCAACTACAGAGGGCACTGTGGCAGCAACTACAGAGGGCACTGTGGCAGCAACTACAGAGGGCACTGTGGCAGCAACTACAGAGGGCACTGTGGCAGCAACTACAGAGGGCACTGTGGCAGCAACTACAGAGGGCACTGTGGCAGCAACTACAGAGGGCACTGTGGCAGCAACTACAGAGGGCACTGTGGCAGCAACTACAGAGGGCACTGTGGCAGCAACTACAGAGGGCACTGTGGCAGCAACTACAGAGGGCACTGTGGCAGCAACTACAGAGGGCACTGTGGCAGCAACTACAGAGGGCACTGTGGCAGCAACTACAGAGGGCACTGTGGCAGCAACTACAGAGGGCACTGTGGCAGCAACTACAGAGGGCACTGTGGCAGCAACTACAGAGGGCACTGTGGCAGCAACTACAGAGGGCACTGTGGCAGCAACTACAGAGGGCACTGTGGCAGCAACTACAGAGGGCACTGTGGCAGCAACTACAGAGGGCACTGTGGCAGCAACTACAGAGGGCACTGTGGCAGCATCTACAGAGGGCACTGTGGCAGCATCTACAGAGGGCACTGTGGCAGCATCTACAGAGGGCACTGTGGCAGCATCTACAGAGGGCACTGTGGCAGCATCTACAGAGGGCACTGTGGCAGCATCTACAGAGGGCACTGTGGCAGCATCTACAGAGGGCACTGTGGCAGTATGTACAGAGGACACTGTGGCATTATCTAGGGGTGTGTTGCATTATCTACAGAGGGCACTGTGGCCTTATCTACAGAGGGCACTGTGGCATTATCTAGGGGTGTGTTGAATTATCTACAGATGGCACTGCGGCACCATCGACAGAGGGCACTGCGGCAGCATCCACAGAGGGCACTGCGGCAGCATCCACCGAGGGCACTGCGGCAGCATCCACCGAGGGCACTGCGGCAGCATCCACCGAGGGCACTGCGGCAGCATCCACCGAGGGCACTGCGGCAGCATCCACCAAGGGCACTGCGGCAGCATCCACTGAGGGCACTGTGGCACTATCTAAAAAGGGGCTGCCCAATCTTGACATGTGTGTCTACCAAACGTTGCTAACTGAGCCGCCGGACTGCATTTAGTGACACTTAAACTGGAAAACTGGATTGTTGAAATAAGCACGTGGAGAAATCTCAAATTTTAAACCTAGCAGTATTATTATAGTAATGTAGTACTATTATAGTAATATAGTGTTATAGTAGTTCAAATAACTAATTGATTAACAATAATTTTGTATTGTATCAAATTTGAAAGTAATGCAGCCCGTCAACTTCCCATTTTTTCTATATCCGGCCCACTTACCCGGCCGAGTTTGAGACCCCTGATATAGATGGAGAGATGTTGGTTTATTCACGACAGAGTGAACAAGATGAGCAATGTTTCGGTTAACACCAGAACCTTTCTCGAGCTGGCTTGTTGATCGGCGCACGTTTACATGGCCCATGTTGGGACATGTAATAGTACCCTAATGTATGTATATCTGTGGTGCATGTGTATATATGGTGTGTGTTTCAATACAGTAATGCATCAGAAAGCAAATGTTTATATTACAGAACTTTTCATTCTTCTTTATCAAATATCAAAATAAAGACAGGTACATAATATCAATCAAATAACAAAACATCATCTTTAATGCCAAATGTCTATTATATGTCCAGGTTAATCTTGAATTCATGGAGGTTTGGTATAGCGCATTTGACGCATTAAAAAAATGCAATCAGCCGCTGAACGAGCGTTTGCTCTTTCACTGGCTGATCTTTGCCCTGTTTACACCTATGATCACCCAAAAAAAACAAAACATGTCATTCCATACGTTATACTCTACCAATTATATGTCATGGAAAAAAAAAACAACATATTCTCACCAAAACCCGTTGTGAGAGAGATGTGAGGTCACGGTTTCATGTTCCCAAAACTGGTCTACCCCACAACGACCATGTGGTACAACTCTACATCCTGCATCAAACATACTACAAGACTCCAAGATTGCATCATTTTATGTCTCCTGCCATAAATGCTTGGAAACATTAAGATTCTTCGTTTGCCTTATATGAGCACGCCCCAAGGTCATGCAAAACTGGGAACAGATCTCAAAATACCTAATAATACAATTGGTCCATAAGTTTCTAATGACCCTAAAGTTAATATATTACTAGTGATCTTACATTTAGGGCTCATTCAGACGAGTGTGTATCACATCCGTATGACGGCCGTCAAAACAACGGCCGTCTCGGGGACTCATATATTTCAATGGGGCAGTTTACACGACCGCTGTTTCAATGGAGCGTGTGAACGGTCCGTAAAAACATGGGACACATTCTATTTTACTGCGCGTCACGCATCCCTCCTTAGACTCTAGTCCCGCACTGGTGCACCTCGGTCGTGAAAAAACAGTTTTTCACGTCCGAGGTTGCCAACGCTCGTCTGAATGTAGCCTTATTCATAACACCCTGTAATACTGGATATATTCTGTCAATTCCACCCTACCCCTCAAGAAATGGATTTATAATCTGATCTCGCCAGAATCTATCGTAAATATATAGTGATAATATAGTCCTAATAAATCTACATGCACAGTTCATAAATTAAGTCTTCGTTGATTCTGAATTTTTTTGGCTTGACCAAACAAGGCTTTGGGGCATGCAAAGAGTAGAGGTAAAACAAAAAAGCATTACTTTTCAGGACTGGACAGCCAACGTTTTTTGAGGAAAGTAAACTGCGGGACATGAAACGAAGCAATTATTT